>NW_027667011.1:7500-128664 GCF_963457725.1 Sprattus sprattus | reverse complement strand
CTAACCCTAACCCTAACCCTAACCCTAACCCTAACCTAACCCTAACCCTAACCCTAACCCTAACCCTAACCCTAACCCTAACCCTAACCCTAACCCTAACCCTAACCCTAACCCTAACCCTAACCCTAACCCTAACCCTAACCTAACCCTAACCCTAACCCTAACCCTAACCCTAACCCTAACCTAACCCTAACCCTAACCCTAACCCTAACCCTAACCCTAACCCTAACCCTAACCCTAACCCTAACCCTAACCCTACCCTAACCCTAACCCTAACCCTAACCCTAACCCTAACCCTAACCCTAACCCTAACCCTAACCCTAACCCTAACCCTAACCCTAACCCTAACCCTAACCCTAACCCTAACCCTAACCCTAACCCTAACCCTAACCCTAACCCTAACCCTAACCCTAACCCTAACCCTAACCCTAACCCTAACCCTAACCCTAACCCTAACCCTAACCCTAACCCTAACCCTAACCCTAACCCTAACCCTAACCCTAACCCTAACCCTAACCCTAACCCTAACCCTAACCCTAACCCTAACCCTAACCCTAACCCTAACCCTAACCCTAACCCTAACCCTAACCCTAACCCTAACCCTAACCCTAACCCTAACCCTAACCCTAACCCTAACCCTAACCCTAACCCTAACCCTAACCCTAACCCTAACCCTAACCCTAACCCTAACCCTAACCCTAACCCTAACCCTAACCCTAACCCTAACCCTAACCCTAACCCTAACCCTAACCCTAACCCTAACCCTAACCCTAACCCTAACCCTAACCCTAACCCTAACCCTAACCCTAACCCTAACCCTAACCCTAACCCTAACCCTAACCCTAACCCTAACCCTAACCCTAACCCTAACCCTAACCCTAACCCTAACCCTAACCCTAACCCTAACCCTAACCCTAACCCTAACCCTAACCCTAACCCTAACCCTAACCCTAACCCTAACCCTAACCCTAACCCTAACCCTAACCCTAACCCTAACCCTAACCCTAACCCTAACCCTAACCCTAACCCTAACCCTAACCCTAACCCTAACCCTAACCCTAACCCTAACCCTAACCCTAACCCTAACCCTAACCCTAACCCTAACCCTAACCCTAACCCTAACCCTAACCCTAACCCTAACCCTAACCCTAACCCTAACCCTAACCCTAACCCTAACCCTAACCCTAACCCTAACCCTAACCCTAACCCTAACCCTAACCCTAACCCTAACCCTAACCCTAACCCTAACCCTAACCCTAACCCTAACCCTAACCCTAACCCTAACCCTAACCCTAACCCTAACCCTAACCCTAACCCTAACCCTAACCCTAACCCTAACCCTAACCCTAACCCTAACCCTAACCCTAACCCTAACCCTAACCCTAACCCTAACCCTAACCCTAACCCTAACCCTAACCCTAACCCTAACCCTAACCCTAACCCTAACCCTAACCCTAACCCTAACCCTAACCCTAACCCTAACCCTAACCCTAACCCTAACCCTAACCCTAACCCTAACCCTAACCCTAACCCTAACCCTAACCCTAACCCTAACCCTAACCCTAACCCTAACCCTAACCCTAACCCTAACCCTAACCCTAACCCTAACCCTAACCCTAACCCTAACCCTAACCCTAACCCTAACCCTAACCCTAACCCTAACCCTAACCCTAACCCTAACCCTAACCCTAACCCTAACCCTAACCCTAACCCTAACCCTAACCCTAACCCTAACCCTAACCCTAACCCTAACCCTAACCCTAACCCTAACCCTAACCCTAACCCTAACCCTAACCCTAACCCTAACCCTAACCCTAACCCTAACCCTAACCCTAACCCTAACCCTAACCCTAACCCTAACCCTAACCCTAACCCTAACCCTAACCCTAACCCTAACCCTAACCCTAACCCTAACCCTAACCCTAACCCTAACCCTAACCCTAACCCTAACCCTAACCCTAACCCTAACCCTAACCCTAACCCTAACCCTAACCCTAACCCTAACCCTAACCCTAACCCTAACCCTAACCCTAACCCTAACCCTAACCCTAACCCTAACCCTAACCCTAACCCTAACCCTAACCCTAACCCTAACCCTAACCCTAACCCTAACCCTAACCCTAACCCTAACCCTAACCCTAACCCTAACCCTAACCCTAACCCTAACCCTAACCCTAACCCTAACCCTAACCCTAACCCTAACCCTAACCCTAACCCTAACCCTAACCCTAACCCTAACCCTAACCCTAACCCTAACCCTAACCCTAACCCTAACCCTAACCCTAACCCTAACCCTAACCCTAACCCTAACCCTAACCCTAACCCTAACCCTAACCCTAACCCTAACCCTAACCCTAACCCTAACCCTAACCCTAACCCTAACCCTAACCCTAACCCTAACCCTAACCCTAACCCTAACCCTAACCCTAACCCTAACCCTAACCCTAACCCTAACCCTAACCCTAACCCTAACCCTAACCCTAACCCTAACCCTAACCCTAACCCTAACCCTAACCCTAACCCTAACCCTAACCCTAACCCTAACCCTAACCCTAACCCTAACCCTAACCCTAACCCTAACCCTAACCCTAACCCTAACCCTAACCCTAACCCTAACCCTAACCCTAACCCTAACCCTAACCCTAACCCTAACCCTAACCCTAACCCTAACCCTAACCCTAACCCTAACCCTAACCCTAACCCTAACCCTAACCCTAACCCTAACCCTAACCCTAACCCTAACCCTAACCCTAACCCTAACCCTAACCCTAACCCTAACCCTAACCCTAACCCTAACCCTAACCCTAACCCTAACCCTAACCCTAACCCTAACCCTAACCCTAACCCTAACCCTAACCCTAACCCTAACCCTAACCCTAACCCTAACCCTAACCCTAACCCTAACCCTAACCCTAACCCTAACCCTAACCCTAACCCTAACCCTAACCCTAACCCTAACCCTAACCCTAACCCTAACCCTAACCCTAACCCTAACCCTAACCCTAACCCTAACCCTAACCCTAACCCTAACCCTAACCCTAACCCTAACCCTAACCCTAACCCTAACCCTAACCCTAACCCTAACCCTAACCCTAACCCTAACCCTAACCCTAACCCTAACCCTAACCCTAACCCTAACCCTAACCCTAACCCTAACCCTAACCCTAACCCTAACCCTAACCCTAACCCTAACCCTAACCCTAACCCTAACCCTAACCCTAACCCTAACCCTAACCCTAACCCTAACCCTAACCCTAACCCTAACCCTAACCCTAACCCTAACCCTAACCCTAACCCTAACCCTAACCCTAACCCTAACCCTAACCCTAACCCTAACCCTAACCCTAACCCTAACCCTAACCCTAACCCTAACCCTAACCCTAACCCTAACCCTAACCCTAACCCTAACCCTAACCCTAACCCTAACCCTAACCCTAACCCTAACCCTAACCCTAACCCTAACCCTAACCCTAACCCTAACCCTAACCCTAACCCTAACCCTAACCCTAACCCTAACCCTAACCCTAACCCTAACCCTAACCCTAACCCTAACCCTAACCCTAACCCTAACCCTAACCCTAACCCTAACCCTAACCCTAACCCTAACCCTAACCCTAACCCTAACCCTAACCCTAACCCTAACCCTAACCCTAACCCTAACCCTAACCCTAACCCTAACCCTAACCCTAACCCTAACCCTAACCCTAACCCTAACCCTAACCCTAACCCTAACCCTAACCCTAACCCTAACCCTAACCCTAACCCTAACCCTAACCCTAACCCTAACCCTAACCCTAACCCTAACCCTAACCCTAACCCTAACCCTAACCCTAACCCTAACCCTAACCCTAACCCTAACCCTAACCCTAACCCTAACCCTAACCCTAACCCTAACCCTAACCCTAACCCTAACCCTAACCCTAACCCTAACCCTAACCCTAACCCTAACCCTAACCCTAACCCTAACCCTAACCCTAACCCTAACCCTAACCCTAACCCTAACCCTAACCCTAACCCTAACCCTAACCCTAACCCTAACCCTAACCCTAACCCTAACCCTAACCCTAACCCTAACCCTAACCCTAACCCTAACCCTAACCCTAACCCTAACCCTAACCCTAACCCTAACCCTAACCCTAACCCTAACCCTAACCCTAACCCTAACCCTAACCCTAACCCTAACCCTAACCCTAACCCTAACCCTAACCCTAACCCTAACCCTAACCCTAACCCTAACCCTAACCCTAACCCTAACCCTAACCCTAACCCTAACCCTAACCCTAACCCTAACCCTAACCCTAACCCTAACCCTAACCCTAACCCTAACCCTAACCCTAACCCTAACCCTAACCCTAACCCTAACCCTAACCCTAACCCTAACCCTAACCCTAACCCTAACCCTAACCCTAACCCTAACCCTAACCCTAACCCTAACCCTAACCCTAACCCTAACCCTAACCCTAACCCTAACCCTAACCCTAACCCTAACCCTAACCCTAACCCTAACCCTAACCCTAACCCTAACCCTAACCCTAACCCTAACCCTAACCCTAACCCTAACCCTAACCCTAACCCTAACCCTAACCCTAACCCTAACCCTAACCCTAACCCTAACCCTAACCCTAACCCTAACCCTAACCCTAACCCTAACCCTAACCCTAACCCTAACCCTAACCCTAACCCTAACCCTAACCCTAACCCTAACCCTAACCCTAACCCTAACCCTAACCCTAACCCTAACCCTAACCCTAACCCTAACCCTAACCCTAACCCTAACCCTAACCCTAACCCTAACCCTAACCCTAACCCTAACCCTAACCCTAACCCTAACCCTAACCCTAACCCTAACCCTAACCCTAACCCTAACCCTAACCCTAACCCTAACCCTAACCCTAACCCTAACCCTAACCCTAACCCTAACCCTAACCCTAACCCTAACCCTAACCCTAACCCTAACCCTAACCCTAACCCTAACCCTAACCCTAACCCTAACCCTAACCCTAACCCTAACCCTAACCCTAACCCTAACCCTAACCCTAACCCTAACCCTAACCCTAACCCTAACCCTAACCCTAACCCTAACCCTAACCCTAACCCTAACCCTAACCCTAACCCTAACCCTAACCCTAACCCTAACCCTAACCCTAACCCTAACCCTAACCCTAACCCTAACCCTAACCCTAACCCTAACCCTAACCCTAACCCTAACCCTAACCCTAACCCTAACCCTAACCCTAACCCTAACCCTAACCCTAACCCTAACCCTAACCCTAACCCTAACCCTAACCCTAACCCTAACCCTAACCCTAACCCTAACCCTAACCCTAACCCTAACCCTAACCCTAACCCTAACCCTAACCCTAACCCTAACCCTAACCCTAACCCTAACCCTAACCCTAACCCTAACCCTAACCCTAACCCTAACCCTAACCCTAACCCTAACCCTAACCCTAACCCTAACCCTAACCCTAACCCTAACCCTAACCCTAACCCTAACCCTAACCCTAACCCTAACCCTAACCCTAACCCTAACCCTAACCCTAACCCTAACCCTAACCCTAACCCTAACCCTAACCCTAACCCTAACCCTAACCCTAACCCTAACCCTAACCCTAACCCTAACCCTAACCCTAACCCTAACCCTAACCCTAACCCTAACCCTAACCCTAACCCTAACCCTAACCCTAACCCTAACCCTAACCCTAACCCTAACCCTAACCCTAACCCTAACCCTAACCCTAACCCTAACCCTAACCCTAACCCTAACCCTAACCCTAACCCTAACCCTAACCCTAACCCTAACCCTAACCCTAACCCTAACCCTAACCCTAACCCTAACCCTAACCCTAACCCTAACCCTAACCCTAACCCTAACCCTAACCCTAACCCTAACCCTAACCCTAACCCTAACCCTAACCCTAACCCTAACCCTAACCCTAACCCTAACCCTAACCCTAACCCTAACCCTAACCCTAACCCTAACCCTAACCCTAACCCTAACCCTAACCCTAACCCTAACCCTAACCCTAACCCTAACCCTAACCCTAACCCTAACCCTAACCCTAACCCTAACCCTAACCCTAACCCTAACCCTAACCCTAACCCTAACCCTAACCCTAACCCTAACCCTAACCCTAACCCTAACCCTAACCCTAACCCTAACCCTAAACCCTAACCCTAACCCTAACCCTAACCCTTAGCCTCACCAGAAATGATTTTGAATTTGATTCCCACTTTTATTTACAAGTAAAAGGCACGGCCATGGGTAAACGTTTTGCTCCTTCCTACGCTAACATTTTTATGGCTAATTGGGAGGAATTAGCATTGAAGGCCGCTCCACACAGGCCTCTACATTATTTCCGCTTCCTGGACGACATTTGGGGCGTGTGGACCTATTCTAAAGAGGATTTTCTGGACTTTGCAAACCATTTGAATACACACACAAAATCAATAACAATAAAACATGTACTTCATGACTCAGAGGTCAATTTTCTGGACACAGTTACATACAAAGGACCAAGATGGCAAAAGACCAACCAGCTGGACACAAAAATCTACTTTAAGGACACAGACACACACTCACTGTTATTTAAATCAAGTTACCATCCAAAACACACATACAGGGGGATTGTTAAATCTCAATTATTAAGATACCACAGAATTTGTTCTGATAAAGAACAATTCTATAAGGCCACACAAATTCTTTTCTTGTCTCTGACAAAGAGAGGCTACTCTCGTTCCTTCCTCCGAACGGCACTGCGGACATTCCTGGAAACTAAAATAAGACCAAATACAGAACATACAATCATCCCATTCGTATCCACTTTCTCTAAAACTACCATACAACTCAATAGACTAACAAAAACTAACTTTGAAAAATTCCTTTTAAACACTCCTCATCTGCAAAACCATTCAATCATTGCTGCGTACAGAAGAAATAAAAATCTCAAGGATTTATTGGTTAAAAGTAAATTGCCTCCATTAAACCAACAAAAATCCAAAACACAACATAAGATGTTCCAACAAAAATTATGGGTCACTAATCAACACACAAAATATGTGTACAAAATAGAACAAACTATTAACTCACAAACCACAAACTGTATTTATTTAATCACTTGCAAAAAATGCAAGACACAATATGTAGGACAAACAAAAAACTCAATAGTCACCCGGTTGTATCAACACATACACAACATTAAAAACAAAAAAGAAATACAAACACATTTGGTCGATCATTTCTTAAAACACAATCTGTCTTCTCTACAGATCTCGGGACTACAAAGTAGTTTCTCTTGGACCATTGGTATGAGACTATCATTTGAAAGACGGTGGATCCAAAGACTTGACTCCTTATTCCCAAGAGGTTTAAATGAGGCCTAGAGGAACACTTCATTACGAGACATTAGGGATGGCCAGTGCCCAACCTGATCTGGTCCTCGGGATGCATTTTGAGGAACAACCTGGAGTCTATTATTTTTCCAACTCTATTCCTTTACTAACCATAACCCAAGCTACCCCATTCCTAACCATAAGGCCCCCCCCCCCCCCCCCCCCCATTTCCTAACCATAACTTCATGCCCCCATCTTACCCTAATCCTAACCATAACCTCAAGTCCCCATCTTACCCTACGCCCCCATCTTACCCTAATCCTAACCATAACCTTAGACCCCCTCTACGGTTTAGTACTTATCTGCATTTTCCTGGACTGGACAGGGTTCTTTTTTCCCCTAACACGCCAGTGCCTCCCTATCTCGTTCTGTGTTCACTCTACCCCTTCATATTCAGCCTTAAAACAAAGGCTTTATATAAAAAACAATACAAGTGTGGGATATAAAAAAATCTTTATTCACACAAGGATAACATACTCACATCTCAAACACTGTTAGACAGACAATTTCTGCTTTACTTACCTACACCATCTGAAAACAATACCTTAAGACATTAAATGTATATCCAGACATGCCCAGACATATATCTCCATTCCATCTAAAATGTACTTCACTCAAAATACATAATGCTTAACACAAGCCATGATTTAAAAATCCTTTTTCACACAAAGACGACATGTCTACAGTCAAATCACCTTGAGACACACAATGTATACCATACTTACTTAAACAACCTAAAAACAATATTTCTTTACATAAATTTCCTAACCAAAAAAAACACAAATCCTGTTTACAAAATCTTTATACATATAAATATAACACAATTTAACAATGACTCACCTTTTGACAAACAGGGCATAATATTCTCACTCCACAACCGGAAAGCATCATGCTTCTAGTGGGAGGAGTTAAACCTATTTAAGGCTGAGCACACAGGGGCAGAGCCATTTGCTCTGCAACCACTGAACAGTGAACATCAAACACATTTACTCTATTCTAACTAGAAAGCCTGAAGAAGACACATTTGTTGTCGAAACGTTGCGCACTCTAGTTAGATTTTACAACAAGGATCCATTCATTTAAAAATATTTTTTTTCTCTTGTCACCTTTTTGCCTTTTTTGCAAAAAATGAGTGAACAAAACTGGACAGAAGTCCATTACAGGAGAGGACGACTTTTTCCTCGCAGAAAAATTGATCTCCATCCATCTAGGCACAATGATGATTTTTCAGATGGCATGGCAAGACAAAGAGACAGAAACTACCTAAACAGAGACGACAACTACCTAAACAGAGACGACAACTACCTAAACAGAGACAGAAACTACCTAAACAGAGACACAAACTACCTAAACAGAGACAGAAACTACCTAAACAGAGACAGACACTACCTAAACAGAGACATGAACAAATACCATCATGGCGATGTGGCCTACTATTCACGTAGTGCGGACCGCCGTGATTTTCATTTTCAATCCACAAATAGGACACAGAAACGAGAATTTTACAACACAGCTCATCTTCCACATGAGCGAAACAACACGGCTCATCTTCCAAATGAGCAGGACCGAGAATTTTACAACACAGCTCATCTTCCACATGAGCGAAACAGCACAGCTCATCTTCCATATGGGCGAAACAACCGATATGAGCGAGCAAGGACTGATAACCCCACTAACGCCAACGTAACCTACGCGGACAGGGTCCGTGGACCCGCACGGGGACAACAGAGACTCGCTCCACCGCCACCCCAGAGGGGAAATAGAAATTGGACTCCACAACCGACTATAAAAAAGGCAGCCAGCCCCCAATTGAGGGCCACGGCTAAAACAATCTTAAAATTAATCCGCTTCACTCACCATATGCACAACATTACCGCGGATGATGCAGACCCACTTACCTTTAAAAAACTGGAGGATTATTTATCCTATACTATCAGACCAGCCCAACCCACTGACGCAACACAGGAGCTCCTTAGGGGCAATGCAAAGAATTGGCTTCACACCACAAAAATTATCTTAAGAGACCATTACGTACTGGGAATTGGACGATCTGTGGAAGAGCTTATCCCTTTGTTGGATGAAAACTGGCGAGTGGCATTCCAACTCGCGGAACGATGGGCTAAACGCCATTTAGGACGAAGACTCACCACTGACACACTGAAACAAACAGAAGCACTGATTGTGGCCGAACACGGGCTTTTAACTGAGATTAATGTAACACCAGCCATTGACCCACAACTTGAAAAATCCCCAGAAATACCAATAACAATTAGGACTATTAATCAACATTGTCACTCCGTCCCTGCTTTGCCGGGACTTTCCTCGATCTTCCAACCTGGTAATTCATCAGGACCATTGGAGGCGAGGACAAAGAAAGACCGACCTCGGCCACGTACTAACCCCTGCGTCCAAGTTGATGTGAACATGGAAATTACACCATGTTTATCCCAGCAGAGTACTACCTGCAAAGAAAAAACAACACAACCTGAGGAACTGTTACAGCTTCAACAACCAGACCCACAGCCATTACTTTCTGAGTTGGAACCGACTCACATAATCGACCTGGATCCAGCGAGCCATAACCTCCTGGAACAGACAGAAGAACAAACATTACACAACGAAATACCACATAACTTAGCAGAAAGTAATACACTCACAGACGCAATCAAAGCAATACGAATCGCACCAATCACCACACAACGGAAAATAACTAGCCGGTGCAGACTTACACCAGTCCGGTCGGCTGGCCTGGACGTGCACGGACATACCCGGACGGGTATCTCCACTCCATCTCCAATGGTTACCCCAATCTTAACAAGACGAAACCTCACTCAGTCTTCACTACTTACCACACCGACCACACCAACTGCAACCTGCAGACCTACTAGACACATAAAAACCACAAGGAAAATGGTAGATTGGAGCGTTACAATTAGGAAGAAATGGCTAGTCATTGGTGACTCCAATCTTTCCCGAATACCACCATTTGAGATCAGAGATTTACAAATTGACAGCTATCCGGGAGCAAACTTCTCCCATGCGGAGTCTATACTCAGAAAGGCGGTGATACATTGTAAAGTGGAAAAAGTCATACTTGCTTTTGGAATCAATCACAAGGAACAAAAATGCAAAGATACAGCAGTCAAACAATTACAGAAGGCTGTAAAAGCAGCCAAGGATAAACTACCCTACGCAGAAATCTGGATCCCACAAATAAATTTCTCATCTGACCTCCCCGTAGAACAACACGAAATATTAGAAAATCTAAATAGACACATACGTGAACACACAGGACACATCTCACCGTTAGCTCATACGGATTTTGAAGTAGACGAGGACCAAGTGCACTGGACAGCGGACACAGCAAAGGCTATGCTTCAACATTGGATTGGGGAGTTAAACTGCATAGCCCCATAAATCTCGATATCGAGAAGGGGCTTAAAACTGTGGTCAACTTATCCCAAAAATTTAAACCTACCATAACCCAGATATCACTATTGAACAAGGGACTCACCTTCATCCCGACAGCTCACTCAATAAAAAAACAAAAACAAATGGTAAAATG
This sequence comes from Sprattus sprattus, assembly GCF_963457725.1. Taxonomy (NCBI): domain Eukaryota; kingdom Metazoa; phylum Chordata; class Actinopteri; order Clupeiformes; family Clupeidae; genus Sprattus; species Sprattus sprattus. The sequence goes on along the minus strand of NW_027667011.1, from coordinate 117,707 downwards.
GGACCTACAGGTATACCACCGAAGATTAAAATTGGAAAGCTATTTTGAAGGGAAGAAGAAAACGCCCCAAATTCCCTTTACCCCCAAATCAGATTGGACACCTAAATTTAATCAACTACCACCACCAATTAGGAAAATTGTAGCAGCAGATATTTATGCTCATGAAAATTTAAATTGGGAGACAAACATTAAATCGAATTTGGATAGGGGAGAATTAGAGGCCTTAAAACAATTGAAAAATAATAACCACATAGTCATAAAGCCCGCAGACAAGGGTAATGCCATTGTAATTTTAGATAGGGAACAATACACCTGGGAGGCTCTTCGACAACTGAACAATTTGGATCACTATATAACATTGCAGAAACCGATTTATTTAGATACAGTGGTAATGGTTAGAAACATACTGGATAAATTAGTCAATGAGGGATATCTGAATAAAAAACAAAAACAATATCTGATGGGAAACGACACACCTAGACCAAGATTATTTTATTTACTGCCAAAAATTCATAAGGATGCGGCAAGTTGGAGTATACCAGGTCAAATTCCACCAGGAAGACCTATTGTATCTGACTGTGGGAGTGAGACATATCATATTGCGGAATATATAGAATACTACTTAAATCCAATCTCACAAAAACACTCTAGCTACTTAAAAGATACTTACCACTTCATAGAAAAAATAAACCAGATCTTAGTTCCCCAGACAGCATTCTTATTTACAATTGACATCGATAGTTTATATACCAACATAGAGACCGAATTAGGACTTAAAGCAATACAAAAATGGCTTCTTAAATACCCACAGAAGGACAGACCGGACACATATCTTTTGCAATTATTAGAAATTAGCCTCACCAGAAATGATTTTGAATTTGATTCCCACTTTTATTTACAAGTAAAAGGCACGGCCATGGGTAAACGTTTTGCTCCTTCCTACGCTAACATTTTTATGGCTAATTGGGAGGAATTAGCATTGAAGGCCGCTCCACACAGGCCTCTACATTATTTCCGCTTCCTGGACGACATTTGGGGGGTGTGGACCTATTCTAAAGAGGATTTCCTGGACTTTGCAAACCATTTGAATACACACACAAAATCAATAACAATAAAACATGTACTTCATGACTCAGAGGTCAATTTTCTGGACACAGTTACATACAAAGGACCAAGATGGCAAAAGACCAACCAGCTGGACACAAAAATCTACTTCAAGGACACAGACACACACTCACTGTTATTTAAATCAAGTTACCATCCAAAACACACATACAGGGGGATTGTTAAATCTCAATTATTAAGATACCACAGAATTTGTTCTGATAAAGAACAATTCTATAAGGCCACACAAATTCTTTTCTTGTCTCTGACAAAGAGAGGCTACTCTCGTTCCTTCCTCCGAACGGCACTGCGGACATTCCTGGAAACTAAAATAAGACCAAATACAGAACATACAATCATCCCATTCGTATCCACTTTCTCTAAAACTACCATACAACTCAATAGACTAACAAAAACTAACTTTGAAAAATTCCTTTTAAACACTCCTCATCTGCAAAACCATTCAATCATTGCTGCGTACAGAAGAAATAAAAATCTCAAGGATTTATTGGTTAAAAGTAAATTGCCTCCATTAAACCAACAAAAATCCAAAACACAACATAAGATGTTCCAACAAAAATTATGGGTCACTAATCAACACACAAAATATGTGTACAAAATAGAACAAACTATTAACTCACAAACCACAAACTGTATTTATTTAATCACTTGCAAAAAATGCAAGACACAATATGTAGGACAAACAAAAAACTCAATAGTCACCCGGTTGTATCAACACATACACAACATTAAAAACAAAAAAGAAATACAAACACATTTGGTCGATCATTTCTTAAAACACAATCTGTCTTCTCTACAGATCTCGGGACTACAAAGTAGTTTCTCTTGGACCATTGGTATGAGACTATCATTTGAAAGACGGTGGATCCAAAGACTTGACTCCTTATTCCCAAGAGGTTTAAATGAGGCCTAGAGGAACACTTCATTACGAGACATTAGGGATGGCCAGTGCCCAACCTGATCTGGTCCTCGGGATGCATTTTGAGGAACAACCTGGAGTCTATTATTTTTCCAACTCTATTCCTTTACTAACCATAACCCAAGCTACCCCATTCCTAACCATAAGGCCCCCCCCCCCCCCCCCCCCATTTCCTAACCATAACTTCATGCCCCCATCTTACCCTAATCCTAACCATAACCTCAAGTCCCCATCTTACCCTACGCCCCCATCTTACCCTAATCCTAACCATAACCTTAGACCCCCTCTACGGTTTAGTACTTATCTGCATTTTCCTGGACTGGACAGGGTTCTTTTTTCCCCTAACACGCCAGTGCCTCCCTATCTCGTTCTGTGTTCACTCTACCCCTTCATATTCAGCCTTAAAACAAAGGCTTTATATAAAAAACAATACAAGTGTGGGATATAAAAAAATCTTTATTCACACAAGGATAACATACTCACATCTCAAACACTGTTAGACAGACAATTTCTGCTTTACTTACCTACACCATCTGAAAACAATACCTTAAGACATTAAATGTATATCCAGACATGCCCAGACATATATCTCCATTCCATCTAAAATGTACTTCACTCAAAATACATAATGCTTAACACAAGCCATGATTTAAAAATCCTTTTTCACACAAAGACGACATGTCTACAGTCAAATCACCTTGAGACACACAATGTATACCATACTTACTTAAACAACCTAAAAACAATATTTCTTTACATAAATTTCCTAACCAAAAAAAACACAAATCCTGTTTACAAAATCTTTATACATATAAATATAACACAATTTAACAATGACTCACCTTTTGACAAACAGGGCATAATATTCTCACTCCACAACCGGAAAGCATCATGCTTCTAGTGGGAGGAGTTAAACCTATTTAAGGCTGAGCACACAGGGGCAGAGCCATTTGCTCTGCAACCACTGAACAGTGAACATCAAACACATTTACTCTATTCTAACTAGAAAGCCTGAAGAAGACACATTTGTTGTCGAAACGTTGCGCACTCTAGTTAGATTTTACAACAAGGATCCATTCATTTAAAAATATTTTTTTTCTCTTGTCACCTTTTTGCCTTTTTTGCAAAAAATGAGTGAACAAAACTGGACAGAAGTCCATTACAGGAGAGGACGACTTTTTCCTCGCAGAAAAATTGATCTCCATCCATCTAGGCACAATGATGATTTTTCAGATGGCATGGCAAGACAAAGAGACAGAAACTACCTAAACAGAGACGACAACTACCTAAACAGAGACGACAACTACCTAAACAGAGACAGAAACTACCTAAACAGAGACACAAACTACCTAAACAGAGACAGAAACTACCTAAACAGAGACAGACACTACCTAAACAGAGACATGAACAAATACCATCATGGCGATGTGGCCTACTATTCACGTAGTGCGGACCGCCGTGATTTTCATTTTCAATCCACAAATAGGACACAGAAACGAGAATTTTACAACACAGCTCATCTTCCACATGAGCGAAACAACACGGCTCATCTTCCAAATGAGCAGGACCGAGAATTTTACAACACAGCTCATCTTCCACATGAGCGAAACAGCACAGCTCATCTTCCATATGGGCGAAACAACCGATATGAGCGAGCAAGGACTGATAACCCCACTAACGCCAACGTAACCTACGCGGACAGGGTCCGTGGACCCGCACGGGGACAACAGAGACTCGCTCCACCGCCACCCCAGAGGGGAAATAGAAATTGGACTCCACAACCGACTATAAAAAAGGCAGCCAGCCCCCAATTGAGGGCCACGGCTAAAACAATCTTAAAATTAATCCGCTTCACTCACCATATGCACAACATTACCGCGGATGATGCAGACCCACTTACCTTTAAAAAACTGGAGGATTATTTATCCTATACTATCAGACCAGCCCAACCCACTGACGCAACACAGGAGCTCCTTAGGGGCAATGCAAAGAATTGGCTTCACACCACAAAAATTATCTTAAGAGACCATTACGTACTGGGAATTGGACGATCTGTGGAAGAGCTTATCCCTTTGTTGGATGAAAACTGGCGAGTGGCATTCCAACTCGCGGAACGATGGGCTAAACGCCATTTAGGACGAAGACTCACCACTGACACACTGAAACAAACAGAAGCACTGATTGTGGCCGAACACGGGCTTTTAACTGAGATTAATGTAACACCAGCCATTGACCCACAACTTGAAAAATCCCCAGAAATACCAATAACAATTAGGACTATTAATCAACATTGTCACTCCGTCCCTGCTTTGCCGGGACTTTCCTCGATCTTCCAACCTGGTAATTCATCAGGACCATTGGAGGCGAGGACAAAGAAAGACCGACCTCGGCCACGTACTAACCCCTGCGTCCAAGTTGATGTGAACATGGAAATTACACCATGTTTATCCCAGCAGAGTACTACCTGCAAAGAAAAAACAACACAACCTGAGGAACTGTTACAGCTTCAACAACCAGACCCACAGCCATTACTTTCTGAGTTGGAACCGACTCACATAATCGACCTGGATCCAGCGAGCCATAACCTCCTGGAACAGACAGAAGAACAAACATTACACAACGAAATACCACATAACTTAGCAGAAAGTAATACACTCACAGACGCAATCAAAGCAATACGAATCGCACCAATCACCACACAACGGAAAATAACTAGCCGGTGCAGACTTACACCAGTCCGGTCGGCTGGCCTGGACGTGCACGGACATACCCGGACGGGTATCTCCACTCCATCTCCAATGGTTACCCCAATCTTAACAAGACGAAACCTCACTCAGTCTTCACTACTTACCACACCGACCACACCAACTGCAACCTGCAGACCTACTAGACACATAAAAACCACAAGGAAAATGGTAGATTGGAGCGTTACAATTAGGAAGAAATGGCTAGTCATTGGTGACTCCAATCTTTCCCGAATACCACCATTTGAGATCAGAGATTTACAAATTGACAGCTATCCGGGAGCAAACTTCTCCCATGCGGAGTCTATACTCAGAAAGGCGGTGATACATTGTAAAGTGGAAAAAGTCATACTTGCTTTTGGAATCAATCACAAGGAACAAAAATGCAAAGATACAGCAGTCAAACAATTACAGAAGGCTGTAAAAGCAGCCAAGGATAAACTACCCTACGCAGAAATCTGGATCCCACAAATAAATTTCTCATCTGACCTCCCCGTAGAACAACACGAAATATTAGAAAATCTAAATAGACACATACGTGAACACACAGGACACATCTCACCGTTAGCTCATACGGATTTTGAAGTAGACGAGGACCAAGTGCACTGGACAGCGGACACAGCAAAGGCTATGCTTCAACATTGGATTGGGGAGTTAAACTGCATAGCCCCATAAATCTCGATATCGAGAAGGGGCTTAAAACTGTGGTCAACTTATCCCAAAAATTTAAACCTACCATAACCCAGATATCACTATTGAACAAGGGACTCACCTTCATCCCGACAGCTCACTCAATAAAAAAACAAAAACAAATGGTAAAATGGGACCTACAGGTATACCACCGAAGATTAAAATTGGAAAGCTATTTTGAAGGGAAGAAGAAAACGCCCCAAATTCCCTTTACCCCCAAATCAGATTGGACACCTAAATTTAATCAACTACCACCACCAATTAGGAAAATTGTAGCAGCAGATATTTATGCTCATGAAAATTTAAATTGGGAGACAAACATTAAATCGAATTTGGATAGGGGAGAATTAGAGGCCTTAAAACAATTGAAAAATAATAACCACATAGTCATAAAGCCCGCAGACAAGGGTAATGCCATTGTAATTTTAGATAGGGAACAATACACCTGGGAGGCTCTTCGACAACTGAACAATTTGGATCACTATATAACATTGCAGAAACCGATTTATTTAGATACAGTGGTAATGGTTAGAAACATACTGGATAAATTAGTCAATGAGGGATATCTGAATAAAAAACAAAAACAATATCTGATGGGAAACGACACACCTAGACCAAGATTATTTTATTTACTGCCAAAAATTCATAAGGATGCGGCAAGTTGGAGTATACCAGGTCAAATTCCACCAGGAAGACCTATTGTATCTGACTGTGGGAGTGAGACATATCATATTGCGGAATATATAGAATACTACTTAAATCCAATCTCACAAAAACACTCTAGCTACTTAAAAGATACTTACCACTTCATAGAAAAAATAAACCAGATCTTAGTTCCCCAGACAGCATTCTTATTTACAATTGACATCGATAGTTTATATACCAACATAGAGACCGAATTAGGACTTAAAGCAATACAAAAATGGCTTCTTAAATACCCACAGAAGGACAGACCGGACACATATCTTTTGCAATTATTAGAAATTAGCCTCACCAGAAATGATTTTGAATTTGATTCCCACTTTTATTTACAAGTAAAAGGCACGGCCATGGGTAAACGTTTTGCTCCTTCCTACGCTAACATTTTTATGGCTAATTGGGAGGAATTAGCATTGAAGGCCGCTCCACACAGGCCTCTACATTATTTCCGCTTCCTGGACGACATTTGGGGGGTGTGGACCTATTCTAAAGAGGATTTCCTGGACTTTGCAAACCATTTGAATACACACACAAAATCAATAACAATAAAACATGTACTTCATGACTCAGAGGTCAATTTTCTGGACACAGTTACATACAAAGGACCAAGATGGCAAAAGACCAACCAGCTGGACACAAAAATCTACTTCAAGGACACAGACACACACTCACTGTTATTTAAATCAAGTTACCATCCAAAACACACATACAGGGGGATTGTTAAATCTCAATTATTAAGATACCACAGAATTTGTTCTGATAAAGAACAATTCTATAAGGCCACACAAATTCTTTTCTTGTCTCTGACAAAGAGAGGCTACTCTCGTTCCTTCCTCCGAACGGCACTGCGGACATTCCTGGAAACTAAAATAAGACCAAATACAGAACATACAATCATCCCATTCGTATCCACTTTCTCTAAAACTACCATACAACTCAATAGACTAACAAAAACTAACTTTGAAAAATTCCTTTTAAACACTCCTCATCTGCAAAACCATTCAATCATTGCTGCGTACAGAAGAAATAAAAATCTCAAGGATTTATTGGTTAAAAGTAAATTGCCTCCATTAAACCAACAAAAATCCAAAACACAACATAAGATGTTCCAACAAAAATTATGGGTCACTAATCAACACACAAAATATGTGTACAAAATAGAACAAACTATTAACTCACAAACCACAAACTGTATTTATTTAATCACTTGCAAAAAATGCAAGACACAATATGTAGGACAAACAAAAAACTCAATAGTCACCCGGTTGTATCAACACATACACAACATTAAAAACAAAAAAGAAATACAAACACATTTGGTCGATCATTTCTTAAAACACAATCTGTCTTCTCTACAGATCTCGGGACTACAAAGTAGTTTCTCTTGGACCATTGGTATGAGACTATCATTTGAAAGACGGTGGATCCAAAGACTTGACTCCTTATTCCCAAGAGGTTTAAATGAGGCCTAGAGGAACACTTCATTACGAGACATTAGGGATGGCCAGTGCCCAACCTGATCTGGTCCTCGGGATGCATTTTGAGGAACAACCTGGAGTCTATTATTTTTCCAACTCTATTCCTTTACTAACCATAACCCAAGCTACCCCATTCCTAACCATAAGGCCCCCCCCCCCCCCCCCCCATTTCCTAACCATAACTTCATGCCCCCATCTTACCCTAATCCTAACCATAACCTCAAGTCCCCATCTTACCCTACGCCCCCATCTTACCCTAATCCTAACCATAACCTTAGACCCCCTCTACGGTTTAGTACTTATCTGCATTTTCCTGGACTGGACAGGGTTCTTTTTTCCCCTAACCCTAACCCTAACCCTAACCCTAACCCTAACCCTAACCCTAACCCTAACCCTAACCCTAACCCTAACCCTAACCCTAACCCTAACCCTAACCCTAACCCTAACCCTAACCCTAACCCTAACCCTAACCCTAACCCTAACCCTAACTCTTTAAAATTGAGTCGAACGCGTTCGACTCTACGCATTCATCCTATACTCTAACCCTAACCCTAACCCTAACCCTAACCCTAACCCTAACCCTAACCCTAACCCTAACCCTAACCCTAGCATAATGAAAGATGACCTGAATCAAACACTTCTACTAAACATAACCTGTCAATGGGGGCAAAGCATGGTTGACTTGGGTTGACTTGACTTGGGTTTACTTGACTTGGGTTGACTTGACTTGGGTTGACTTGACTTGACTTGGGTTGATTTGACTTGAAAAAAAATGTACCAAAAAAGGGTGTCCAATAGATTCCCCAGGGTCTGAAACGTGCTTCTGACAACTTTTCCCAGGAAGCATTAAAAAAAAACACTAGGGTTGGACTTAAAGAAAAAAAAAAAAAAATCCTATTGAAGTCAATGGGGGAAACACATTTTGCTCTTTAACTCCGGAAGTGAAAGTCTGAGAGACTCAACACCTTGATCCACTGTGCCAAAGTTGGGGTCGGCGAAGACGACAGTGAGGAATCAACTTGCTCAGACCTCCAGTTTCGGAGATACAGCAAAAAAAAATCTTATTTTTGGAATAACTTTTGAACGGTAAGTCTGATTGACAAAATTTCAACGTAGGCGTGTCTGCCGTCGAAAGGCGCATCTGGAGTGTATCCTCTATTTTTCTCTACGACCCTTCCTTCATGGAGTAAAGTTGAAAAAAGAGCCTGATACGCGTATCAAGGTACGCTTTCATCCTATACTCTAACCCTAACCCTAACCCTAACCCTAACCCTAACCCTAACCCTAACCCTAACCCTAACCCTAACCCTAACCCTAAATCTTATTTTTGGAATAACTTTTGAACGGTAAGTCCGATCGACAAAATTTCAACGTAGGCGTGTCTGCCGTCGAAAGGCGCATCTGAAGTGTGTCCTCCATTTTTCTCTACGACCCTTCCTTCATGGAGTAAAGTTGAAAAAACTCTTTAAAATTGAGTCGAACGCGTTCGACTCTACGCATTCATCCTATACTCTAACCCTAACCCTAACCCTAACCCTAACTCTTTAAAATTGAGTCGAACGCGTTCGACTCTACGCATTCATCCTATACTCTAACCCTAACCCTAACCCTAACCCTAACCCTAACCCTAACCCTAACCCTAACCCTAACCCTAACCCTAGCATAATGAAAGATGACCTGAATCAAACACTTCTACTAAACATAACCTGTCAATGGGGGCAAAGCATGGTTGACTTGGGTTGACTTGACTTGGGTTTACTTGACTTGGGTTGACTTGACTTGGGTTGACTTGACTTGACTTGGGTTGATTTGACTTGAAAAAAAATGTACCAAAAAAGGGTGTCCAATAGATTCCCCAGGGTCTGAAACGTGCTTCTGACAACTTTTCCCAGGAAGCATTAAAAAAAAACACTAGGGTTGGACTTAAAGAAAAAAAAAAAAAAATCCTATTGAAGTCAATGGGGGAAACACATTTTGCTCTTTAACTCCGGAAGTGAAAGTCTGAGAGACTCAACACCTTGATCCACTGTGCCAAAGTTGGGGTCGGCGAAGACGACAGTGAGGAATCAACTTGCTCAGACCTCCAGTTTCGGAGATACAGCAAAAAAAAATCTTATTTTTGGAATAACTTTTGAACGGTAAGTCTGATTGACAAAATTTCAACGTAGGCGTGTCTGCCGTCGAAAGGCGCATCTGGAGTGTATCCTCTATTTTTCTCTACGACCCTTCCTTCATGGAGTAAAGTTGAAAAAAGAGCCTGATACGCGTATCAAGGTACGCTTTCATCCTATACTCTAACCCTAACCCTAACCCTAACCCTAACCCTAACCCTAACCCTAACCCTAACCCTAACCCTAACCCTAACCCTAACCCTAACCCTAACCCTAACCCTAGTGTCCTCCATTTTTCTCTACGACCCTTCCTTCATGGAGTAAAGTTGAAAAAACTCTTTAAAAAGACCGGTCATCGACCGGTTGGTAGTATTTATCCCTATACCCTAACCCTAACCCTAACCCTAACCCTAACCCTAACCCTAACCCTAACCCTAACCCTAACCCTAACCCTAACCCTCAAAAGAAAGATCATCTCAATCAAACACTTCTACTAACCATAACCTGTCAATGGGGAACATGTTAGCACGATGTTAGCATAATGAAAGATGACCTGAATCAAACACTTCTACTAAACATAACCTGTCAATGGGGGCAAAGCATGGTTGACTTGGGTTGACTTGACTTGGGTTTACTTGACTTGGGTTGACTTGCCTTGACTTGGGTTGACTTGGGTTGACTTGCCTTGACTTGGAATAACTTGACTTGACTTGACTTGGGTTGACTTGACTTGACTTGACTTGGGTTGACTTGACTTGACTTGGGTTGACTTGACTTGGGTTGACTTGACTTGTCCTGGGTTGATTTGACTTGAAAAAAAATGTACCAAAAAAGGGTGTCCAATAGATTCCCCATGGTCTGAAACGTGCTTCTGACAACTTTTCCCAGGAAGCATTAAAAAAAACCACTAGGGTTGGACTTGGGAAAAAAAAAAAAAAATCCCATTGAAGTCAATGGGGAAACACCTTTTGCTCTATAACTCCGAAAGTGAAAGTCTGAGAGACTCATAACCTTGATCCACAGTGCCAAAGTTGGGGTCGGCGAAGACGATAGTGAGGAATCAACTTAATCAGACTTCCGGTTTCGGAGATAAAGCAAAAAAAAATCTTATTTTTGGGATAACTTTTGAACAGTAAGTCCGATCGACAAAATTTCAACGTAGGCGTGTCTGCCGTCGAAAGGCGCATCTGGAGTGTGTCCTCTATTTTTCTCTACGACCCTTCCTTCATGGAGTAAAGTTGAAAAAACTCTTTAAAATTGAGTCGAACGCGTTCGACTCTACGCATTCATCCTATACTCTAACCCTAACCCTAACCCTAACCCTAACCCTAACCCTAACCCTAACCCTAACCCTAACCCTAACCCTAACCCTAACCCTAACCCTAACCCTAACCCTAACCCTAACCCTAACCCTAACCCTAACCCTAACCCTAACCCTAACCCTAACCCTATCCCCTACCCTAACCCTAACCCTAACCCTAACCCTAACCCCGTTTTTCACCCCTAACCCTAACCCTAACCCTAACCCTAACCTCGTGCTTGCATCGTGCTAACATCGTGCTTGCATCGGGCTAACATCGTGCTAACATCGTGCTAACATCGTGCTTGCATCGTGCTTGCATCGTGCTTGCATCGTGCTTGCATCGTGCTTGCATCGTGCTAATATCGTGCTAACATCGTGCTATCACCCAGACCAAACTCTCTTACTAAACATAACCCTCGCAGCTCAGGTTATGTTTAGTATGAGGGTTTGGTCTGGGTGATATTTGACAAAATCAAGTTGAAAAAAATGAAAAATATCAAATTGGGCTCAAAAGATTCAAAATGGCTTGAAACGTCCTCCTGTCAATTTTTGGCAAAAAAAAAAAAATTAGGGTTGGACTTGGTAAAATTTTCAAAAAAAAATCACAAAAATCTACCATGAAATGGGTCTCAAAACATTCAAAATGGCCTGAAACGTGCCCTCTAGAATTTTTAGCCAGAAAAAACCTACAAAAAGGTAGGGAAAACACTTAAATATATTTTCACAAAAAAGTTCCATATATTTTCAAATGAAATCCTTACCCTGCCTTAATTCGTCGTCTCTGAACACGCCTGAGGTGGTTTCATCTTTGCCAAACTTACAGTTTTTGAGATACAGCCAAAACAAATCTTATTTTGGCCGTATCTTTTGAATGGAAAGTCCAATCCACAAAATTCCAACTCAGGCGTGTTCAGCGTTGAAAGGAGATGCTGACGGATGTCCTCCTTTTGTCTCTACGACCTTTCGTTCTAACCACATCCCTATTTGAAACCCAAAAAGGATCAGAGGGTGTCCAAGGCGTAGTCCGTTCACCCCTTTTCACCTAAATGACAGCCGTAAGTCGTACAAAGTTGGAAAAAGTTAGTTTAAAGGGTCCTCTAGTATAAAACCTCCACCTGGACTCTGCCGTGACGTCAAAAACACCAAAAAACCTGTCAAAAACACCAAAAATGCTCAAAAATGCTCAAAAGAAAGATCATCTCAATCAAACACTTCTACTAACCATAACCTGTCAATGGGGAACATGTTAGAACGATGTTAGCATAATGAAAGATGACCTGAATCAAACACTTCTACTAAACATAACCTGTCAATGGGGGCAAAGCATGGTTGACTTGGGTTGACTTGACTTGGGTTTACTTGACTTGGGTTGACTTGCCTTGACTTGGGTTGACTTGCCTTGACTTGGGTTAACTTGACTTGACTTGACTTGGGTTGACTTGACTTGACTTGACTTGGGTTGACTTGACTTGACTTGACTTGACTTGGGTTGACTTGACTTGGGTTGACTTGACTTGACTTGGGTTGATTTGACTTGAAAAAAAATGTACCAAAAAAGGGTGTCCAATAGATTCCCCAGGGTCTGAAACGTGCTTCTGACAACTTTTCCCAGGAAGCATTAAAAAAAACCACTAGGGTTGGACTTAGAGAAAAAAAAAAAAAATCCTATTGAAGTCAATGGGGAAACACCTTTTGCTCTATAACTCCGGAAGTGAAAGTCTGAGAGACTCATAACCTTGATCCACAGTGCCAAAGTTGGGGTCGGCGAAGACGACAGTGAGGAATCAACTTGCTCAGACTTCCGGTTTCGGAGATACAGCAAAAAAAAATCTTATTTTTGGAATAACTTTTGAACGGTAAGTCCGATCGACAAAATTTCAACTTAGGCGTGTCTGCCGTCGAAAGGCGCATCTGGAGTGTGTCCTCTATTTTTCTCTACGACCCTTCCTTCATGGAGTAAAGTTGAAAAAAGAGCCTGATACGCGTATCAAGGTACGCTTTCATCCTATACCCTAACCCTAACCCTAACCCTAACCCTAACCCTAACCCTAACCCTAACCCTAACCCTAACCCTGACTGATCCTAACCTACCCCCCATCTTAAAATTCTTAAAACCTTGTGCCCTAACCTTACCCTATTCCTAACCTTAACCCAAGACCCAATACCCTTTTTCCTTGACCCCGGGCTTGGTACTCACTCGCTCTCTCTTGGTGCTTTGCAGGGTTCTCATTTCCCCTAACCCTAACCCTAACCCTAACCCTAACCCTAACCCTAACCCTAACCCTAACCCTAACCCTAACCAGGAAATAAAATTCTTTATTGTTTTAAGAAAAATTATTCATACAAACAATACACAAATCACTCTTTCTCGCCTGTGAAGGAAACTGCGCTCCTCCAGGATACAGTCTGTCTCACCTGTAAGAAAAGAGTACAAAAAAATCGTTCATTTGAAGTAGTGGTCTGTAACCTATTTAAGGTTGAGCACAGAGCCATTGAAGCTCATTTGCTCTGCAAGCCTCGAAGAGGAAACATCGACCTAATAATGCCTACTGCAATACAATGCCATTTTAGGCTTATTTTCAACCCAAACAACAGGGAACTCAGTGAACGAACACTACTCACATTCCAATCCGGAAATATTATTTATAAAAATACCTTTTACTCACCTGGAGAATACACAAAATCGTTCATTGGAAGTGGTGGTCTGTAACCTACTTAAGGATGAGTAAGAGCCATTGAAGCTCATTTGCTCTGCAAGCCTCAAAGAGGAAACATCGACCTAATAATGCCTACTGCAATACAACAAAGCTAAATAAAGTTAAAGCCTGCTTAATGTTTAAATGCCTATATAGGCACTGTTATGCTAACATCGTGCTAATCAAAGCCGAACTCTACGCTGCCTGATGAAGACTCAATTGGAGTCGAAACGTTGCAACCTCAAGCTAGAGATATTTAACCTCATTTTGAGAAGACGGTCTGACAAATGTCAACTGTAATTTTTTGGGCGATGTCATTTTGACACGCATTAAGCGAACAAGGCTAACTTTACATTAAAAGCCACTTTAGGCCTATTTTCAACCCAAACAACAGGGAACTCAATGAACGATCATTACCCACATTCCAATTTGGAAATACTTACCCTAACCTGGGAAGAGAGTATCACTCGCGAGATTTAGGGATGGCCAGTGCCCAACCTGCCTTGTGCTTTGAGGTGTGTGTGTGGTGCCGGGCCTGGGGACGACTGCTCCTAACCTACCCCCCATCTTAAAATCCTTAAAACCTTGTGCCCTAACCTTACCCTATTCCTAACCTTAACCCAAGACCCAATACCCTTTTTCCTTGACCCCGGGCTTGGTACTCACTCGCTCTCTCTTGGTGCTTTGCAGGGTTCTCATTTCCCCTAACACGCCAGTGCCTCCCGGTCTCATTAGAGTGTTCTCTCTAATATTTTATTCATAAAAACAACACACCAACCAGGAAATAAAATTCTTTATTGTTTTAAGAAAAATTATTCATACAAACAATACACAAATCACTCTTTCTCGCCTGTGAAGGAAACTGCGCTCCTCCAGGATACAGTCTGTCTCACCTGTAAGAAAAGAGTACAAAAAAATCGTTCATTTGAAGTAGTGGTCTGTAACCTATTTAAGGTTGAGCACAGAGCCATTGAAGCTCATTTGCTCTGCAAGCCTCGAAGAGGAAACATCGACCTAATAATGCCTACTGCAATACAATGCCATTTTAGGCTTATTTTCAACCCAAACAACAGGGAACTCAGTGAACGAACACTACTCACATTCCAATCCGGAAATATTATTTATAAAAATACCTTTTACTCACCTGGAGAATACACAAAATCGTTCATTGGAAGTGGTGGTCTGTAACCTACTTAAGGATGAGTAAGAGCCATTGAAGCTCATTTGCTCTGCAAGCCTCAAAGAGGAAACATCGACCTAATAATGCCTACTGCAATACAACAAAGCTAAATAAAGTTAAAGCCTGCTTAATGTTTAAATGCCTATATAGGCACTGTTATGCTAACATCGTGCTAATCAAAGCCGAACTCTACGCTGCCTGATGAAGACTCAATTGGAGTCGAAACGTTGCAACCTCAAGCTAGAGATATTTAACCTCATTTTGAGAAGACGGTCTGACAAATGTCAACTGTAATTTTTTGGGCGATGTCATTTTGACACGCATTAAGCGAACAAGGCTAACTTTACATTAAAAGCCACTTTAGGCCTATTTTCAACCCAAACAACAGGGAACTCAATGAACGATCATTACCCACATTCCAATTTGGAAATACTTACCCTAACCTGGGAAGAGAGTATCACTCGCGAGATTTAGGGATGGCCAGTGCCCAACCTGCCTTGTGCTTTGAGGTGTGTGTGTGGTGCCGGGCCTGGGGACGACTGCTCCTAACCTACCCCCCATCTTAAAATCCTTAAAACCTTGTGCCCTAACCTTACCCTATTCCTAACCTTAACCCAAGACCCAATACCCTTTTTCCTTGACCCCGGGCTTGGTACTCACTCGCTCTCTCTTGGTGCTTTGCAGGGTTCTCATTTCCCCTAACACGCCAGTGCCTCCCGGTCTCATTAGAGTGTTCTCTCTAATATTTTATTCATAAAAACAACACACCAACCAGGAAATAAAATTCTTTATTGTTTTAAGAAAAATTATTCATACAAACAATACACAAATCACTCTTTCTCGCCTGTGAAGGAAACTGCGCTCCTCCAGGATACAGTCTGTCTCACCTGTAAGAAAAGAGTACAAAAAAATCGTTCATTTGAAGTAGTGGTCTGTAACCTATTTAAGGTTGAGCACAGAGCCATTGAAGCTCATTTGCTCTGCAAGCCTCGAAGAGGAAACATCGACCTAATAATGCCTACTGCAATACAATGCCATTTTAGGCTTATTTTCAACCCAAACAACAGGGAACTCAGTGAACGAACACTACTCACATTCCAATCCGGAAATATTATTTATAAAAATACCTTTTACTCACCTGGAGAATACACAAAATCGTTCATTGGAAGTGGTGGTCTGTAACCTACTTAAGGATGAGTAAGAGCCATTGAAGCTCATTTGCTCTGCAAGCCTCAAAGAGGAAACATCGACCTAATAATGCCTACTGCAATACAACAAAGCTAAATAAAGTTAAAGCCTGCTTAATGTTTAAATGCCTATATAGGCACTGTTATGCTAACATCGTGCTAATCAAAGCCGAACTCTACGCTGCCTGATGAAGACTCAATTGGAGTCGAAACGTTGCAACCTCAAGCTAGAGATATTTAACCTCATTTTGAGAAGACGGTCTGACAAATGTCAACTGTAATTTTTTGGGCGATGTCATTTTGACACGCATTAAGCGAACAAGGCTAACTTTACATTAAAAGCCACTTTAGGCCTATTTTCAACCCAAACAACAGGGAACTCAATGAACGATCATTACCCACATTCCAATTTGGAAATACTTACCCTAACCTGGGAAGAGAGTATCACTCGCGAGATTTAGGGATGGCCAGTGCCCAACCTGCCTTGTGCTTTGAGGTGTGTGTGTGGTGCCGGGCCTGGGGACGACTGCTCCTAACCTACCCCCCATCTTAAAATCCTTAAAACCTTGTGCCCTAACCTTACCCTATTCCTAACCTTAACCCAAGACCCAATACCCTTTTTCCTTGACCCCGGGCTTGGTACTCACTCGCTCTCTCTTGGTGCTTTGCAGGGTTCTCATTTCCCCTAACACGCCAGTGCCTCCCGGTCTCATTAGAGTGTTCTCTCTAATATTTTATTCATAAAAACAACACACCAACCAGGAAATAAAATTCTTTATTGTTTTAAGAAAAATTATTCATACAAACAATACACAAATCACTCTTTCTCGCCTGTGAAGGAAACTGCGCTCCTCCAGGATACAGTCTGTCTCACCTGTAAGAAAAGAGTACAAAAAAATCGTTCATTTGAAGTAGTGGTCTGTAACCTATTTAAGGTTGAGCACAGAGCCATTGAAGCTCATTTGCTCTGCAAGCCTCGAAGAGGAAACATCGACCTAATAATGCCTACTGCAATACAATGCCATTTTAGGCTTATTTTCAACCCAAACAACAGGGAACTCAGTGAACGAACACTACTCACATTCCAATCCGGAAATATTATTTATAAAAATACCTTTTACTCACCTGGAGAATACACAAAATCGTTCATTGGAAGTGGTGGTCTGTAACCTACTTAAGGATGAGTAAGAGCCATTGAAGCTCATTTGCTCTGCAAGCCTCAAAGAGGAAACATCGACCTAATAATGCCTACTGCAATACAACAAAGCTAAATAAAGTTAAAGCCTGCTTAATGTTTAAATGCCTATATAGGCACTGTTATGCTAACATCGTGCTAATCAAAGCCGAACTCTACGCTGCCTGATGAAGACTCAATTGGAGTCGAAACGTTGCAACCTCAAGCTAGAGATATTTAACCTCATTTTGAGAAGACGGTCTGACAAATGTCAACTGTAATTTTTTGGGCGATGTCATTTTGACACGCATTAAGCGAACAAGGCTAACTTTACATTAAAAGCCACTTTAGGCCTATTTTCAACCCAAACAACAGGGAACTCAATGAACGATCATTACCCACATTCCAATTTGGAAATACTTACCCTAACCTGGGAAGAGAGTATCACTCGCGAGATTTAGGGATGGCCAGTGCCCAACCTGCCTTGTGCTTTGAGGTGTGTGTGTGGTGCCGGGCCTGGGGACGACTGCTCCTAACCTACCCCCCATCTTAAAATCCTTAAAACCTTGTGCCCTAACCTTACCCTATTCCTAACCTTAACCCAAGACCCAATACCCTTTTTCCTTGACCCCGGGCTTGGTACTCACTCGCTCTCTCTTGGTGCTTTGCAGGGTTCTCATTTCCCCTAACACGCCAGTGCCTCCCGGTCTCATTAGAGTGTTCTCTCTAATATTTTATTCATAAAAACAACACACCAACCAGGAAATAAAATTCTTTATTGTTTTAAGAAAAATTATTCATACAAACAATACACAAATCACTCTTTCTCGCCTGTGAAGGAAACTGCGCTCCTCCAGGATACAGTCTGTCTCACCTGTAAGAAAAGAGTACAAAAAAATCGTTCATTTGAAGTAGTGGTCTGTAACCTATTTAAGGTTGAGCACAGAGCCATTGAAGCTCATTTGCTCTGCAAGCCTCGAAGAGGAAACATCGACCTAATAATGCCTACTGCAATACAATGCCATTTTAGGCTTATTTTCAACCCAAACAACAGGGAACTCAGTGAACGAACACTACTCACATTCCAATCCGGAAATATTATTTATAAAAATACCTTTTACTCACCTGGAGAATACACAAAATCGTTCATTGGAAGTGGTGGTCTGTAACCTACTTAAGGATGAGTAAGAGCCATTGAAGCTCATTTGCTCTGCAAGCCTCAAAGAGGAAACATCGACCTAATAATGCCTACTGCAATACAACAAAGCTAAATAAAGTTAAAGCCTGCTTAATGTTTAAATGCCTATATAGGCACTGTTATGCTAACATCGTGCTAATCAAAGCCGAACTCTACGCTGCCTGATGAAGACTCAATTGGAGTCGAAACGTTGCAACCTCAAGCTAGAGATATTTAACCTCATTTTGAGAAGACGGTCTGACAAATGTCAACTGTAATTTTTTGGGCGATGTCATTTTGACACGCATTAAGCGAACAAGGCTAACTTTACATTAAAAGCCACTTTAGGCCTATTTTCAACCCAAACAACAGGGAACTCAATGAACGATCATTACCCACATTCCAATTTGGAAATACTTACCCTAACCTGGGAAGAGAGTATCACTCGCGAGATTTAGGGATGGCCAGTGCCCAACCTGCCTTGTGCTTTGAGGTGTGTGTGTGGTGCCGGGCCTGGGGACGACTGCTCCTAACCTACCCCCCATCTTAAAATCCTTAAAACCTTGTGCCCTAACCTTACCCTATTCCTAACCTTAACCCAAGACCCAATACCCTTTTTCCTTGACCCCGGGCTTGGTACTCACTCGCTCTCTCTTGGTGCTTTGCAGGGTTCTCATTTCCCCTAACACGCCAGTGCCTCCCGGTCTCATTAGAGTGTTCTCTCTAATATTTTATTCATAAAAACAACACACCAACCAGGAAATAAAATTCTTTATTGTTTTAAGAAAAATTATTCATACAAACAATACACAAATCACTCTTTCTCGCCTGTGAAGGAAACTGCGCTCCTCCAGGATACAGTCTGTCTCACCTGTAAGAAAAGAGTACAAAAAAATCGTTCATTTGAAGTAGTGGTCTGTAACCTATTTAAGGTTGAGCACAGAGCCATTGAAGCTCATTTGCTCTGCAAGCCTCGAAGAGGAAACATCGACCTAATAATGCCTACTGCAATACAATGCCATTTTAGGCTTATTTTCAACCCAAACAACAGGGAACTCAGTGAACGAACACTACTCACATTCCAATCCGGAAATATTATTTATAAAAATACCTTTTACTCACCTGGAGAATACACAAAATCGTTCATTGGAAGTGGTGGTCTGTAACCTACTTAAGGATGAGTAAGAGCCATTGAAGCTCATTTGCTCTGCAAGCCTCAAAGAGGAAACATCGACCTAATAATGCCTACTGCAATACAACAAAGCTAAATAAAGTTAAAGCCTGCTTAATGTTTAAATGCCTATATAGGCACTGTTATGCTAACATCGTGCTAATCAAAGCCGAACTCTACGCTGCCTGATGAAGACTCAATTGGAGTCGAAACGTTGCAACCTCAAGCTAGAGATATTTAACCTCATTTTGAGAAGACGGTCTGACAAATGTCAACTGTAATTTTTTGGGCGATGTCATTTTGACACGCATTAAGCGAACAAGGCTAACTTTACATTAAAAGCCACTTTAGGCCTATTTTCAACCCAAACAACAGGGAACTCAATGAACGATCATTACCCACATTCCAATTTGGAAATACTTACCCTAACCTGGGAAGAGAGTATCACTCGCGAGATTTAGGGATGGCCAGTGCCCAACCTGCCTTGTGCTTTGAGGTGTGTGTGTGGTGCCGGGCCTGGGGACGACTGCTCCTAACCTACCCCCCATCTTAAAATCCTTAAAACCTTGTGCCCTAACCTTACCCTATTCCTAACCTTAACCCAAGACCCAATACCCTTTTTCCTTGACCCCGGGCTTGGTACTCACTCGCTCTCTCTTGGTGCTTTGCAGGGTTCTCATTTCCCCTAACACGCCAGTGCCTCCCGGTCTCATTAGAGTGTTCTCTCTAATATTTTATTCATAAAAACAACACACCAACCAGGAAATAAAATTCTTTATTGTTTTAAGAAAAATTATTCATACAAACAATACACAAATCACTCTTTCTCGCCTGTGAAGGAAACTGCGCTCCTCCAGGATACAGTCTGTCTCACCTGTAAGAAAAGAGTACAAAAAAATCGTTCATTTGAAGTAGTGGTCTGTAACCTATTTAAGGTTGAGCACAGAGCCATTGAAGCTCATTTGCTCTGCAAGCCTCGAAGAGGAAACATCGACCTAATAATGCCTACTGCAATACAATGCCATTTTAGGCTTATTTTCAACCCAAACAACAGGGAACTCAGTGAACGAACACTACTCACATTCCAATCCGGAAATATTATTTATAAAAATACCTTTTACTCACCTGGAGAATACACAAAATCGTTCATTGGAAGTGGTGGTCTGTAACCTACTTAAGGATGAGTAAGAGCCATTGAAGCTCATTTGCTCTGCAAGCCTCAAAGAGGAAACATCGACCTAATAATGCCTACTGCAATACAACAAAGCTAAATAAAGTTAAAGCCTGCTTAATGTTTAAATGCCTATATAGGCACTGTTATGCTAACATCGTGCTAATCAAAGCCGAACTCTACGCTGCCTGATGAAGACTCAATTGGAGTCGAAACGTTGCAACCTCAAGCTAGAGATATTTAACCTCATTTTGAGAAGACGGTCTGACAAATGTCAACTGTAATTTTTTGGGCGATGTCATTTTGACACGCATTAAGCGAACAAGGCTAACTTTACATTAAAAGCCACTTTAGGCCTATTTTCAACCCAAACAACAGGGAACTCAATGAACGATCATTACCCACATTCCAATTTGGAAATACTTACCCTAACCTGGGAAGAGAGTATCACTCGCGAGATTTAGGGATGGCCAGTGCCCAACCTGCCTTGTGCTTTGAGGTGTGTGTGTGGTGCCGGGCCTGGGGACGACTGCTCCTAACCTACCCCCCATCTTAAAATCCTTAAAACCTTGTGCCCTAACCTTACCCTATTCCTAACCTTAACCCAAGACCCAATACCCTTTTTCCTTGACCCCGGGCTTGGTACTCACTCGCTCTCTCTTGGTGCTTTGCAGGGTTCTCATTTCCCCTAACACGCCAGTGCCTCCCGGTCTCATTAGAGTGTTCTCTCTAATATTTTATTCATAAAAACAACACACCAACCAGGAAATAAAATTCTTTATTGTTTTAAGAAAAATTATTCATACAAACAATACACAAATCACTCTTTCTCGCCTGTGAAGGAAACTGCGCTCCTCCAGGATACAGTCTGTCTCACCTGTAAGAAAAGAGTACAAAAAAATCGTTCATTTGAAGTAGTGGTCTGTAACCTATTTAAGGTTGAGCACAGAGCCATTGAAGCTCATTTGCTCTGCAAGCCTCGAAGAGGAAACATCGACCTAATAATGCCTACTGCAATACAATGCCATTTTAGGCTTATTTTCAACCCAAACAACAGGGAACTCAGTGAACGAACACTACTCACATTCCAATCCGGAAATATTATTTATAAAAATACCTTTTACTCACCTGGAGAATACACAAAATCGTTCATTGGAAGTGGTGGTCTGTAACCTACTTAAGGATGAGTAAGAGCCATTGAAGCTCATTTGCTCTGCAAGCCTCAAAGAGGAAACATCGACCTAATAATGCCTACTGCAATACAACAAAGCTAAATAAAGTTAAAGCCTGCTTAATGTTTAAATGCCTATATAGGCACTGTTATGCTAACATCGTGCTAATCAAAGCCGAACTCTACGCTGCCTGATGAAGACTCAATTGGAGTCGAAACGTTGCAACCTCAAGCTAGAGATATTTAACCTCATTTTGAGAAGACGGTCTGACAAATGTCAACTGTAATTTTTTGGGCGATGTCATTTTGACACGCATTAAGCGAACAAGGCTAACTTTACATTAAAAGCCACTTTAGGCCTATTTTCAACCCAAACAACAGGGAACTCAATGAACGATCATTACCCACATTCCAATTTGGAAATACTTACCCTAACCTGGGAAGAGAGTATCACTCGCGAGATTTAGGGATGGCCAGTGCCCAACCTGCCTTGTGCTTTGAGGTGTGTGTGTGGTGCCGGGCCTGGGGACGACTGCTCCTAACCTAACCCCCATCTTAAAATCCTTAAAACCTTGTGCCCTAACCTTACCCTATTCCTAACCTTAACCCAAGACCCAATACCCTTTTTCCTTGACCCCGGGCTTGGTACTCACTCGCTCTCTCTTGGTGCTTTGCAGGGTTCTCATTTCCCCTAACACGCCAGTGCCTCCCGGTCTCATTAGAGTGTTCTCTCTAATATTTTATTCATAAAAACAACACACCAACCAGGAAATAAAATTCTTTATTGTTTTAAGAAAAATTATTCATACAAACAATACACAAATCACTCTTTCTCGCCTGTGAAGGAAACTGCGCTCCTCCAGGATACAGTCTGTCTCACCTGTAAGAAAAGAGTACAAAAAAATCGTTCATTTGAAGTAGTGGTCTGTAACCTATTTAAGGTTGAGCACAGAGCCATTGAAGCTCATTTGCTCTGCAAGCCTCGAAGAGGAAACATCGACCTAATAATGCCTACTGCAATACAATGCCATTTTAGGCTTATTTTCAACCCAAACAACAGGGAACTCAGTGAACGAACACTACTCACATTCCAATCCGGAAATATTATTTATAAAAATACCTTTTACTCACCTGGAGAATACACAAAATCGTTCATTGGAAGTGGTGGTCTGTAACCTACTTAAGGATGAGTAAGAGCCATTGAAGCTCATTTGCTCTGCAAGCCTCAAAGAGGAAACATCGACCTAATAATGCCTACTGCAATACAACAAAGCTAAATAAAGTTAAAGCCTGCTTAATGTTTAAATGCCTATATAGGCACTGTTATGCCGACTAGCTAACATCGTGCTAATCAAAGCCGAACTCTACGCTGCCTGATGAAGACTCAATTGGAGTCGAAACGTTGCAACCTCAAGCTAGAGATATTTAACCTCATTTTGAGAAGACGGTCTGACAAATGTCAACTGTAATTTTTTGGGCGATGTCATTTTGACACGCATTAAGCTAACAAGGCTAACTTTACATTAAAAGCCACTTTAGGCCTATTTTCAACCCAAACAACAGGGAACTCAATGAACGATCATTACCCACATTCCAATTTGGAAATACTTACCCTAACCTGGGAAGAGAGTATCACTCGTGAGATTTAGGGATGGCCAGTGCCCAACCTGCCTTGTGCTTTGAGGTGTGTGTGTGGTGCCGGGCCTGGGGACGACTGATCCTAACCTACCCCCCATCTTAAAATTCTTAAACCTTGTGCCCTAACCTTACCCTATTCCTAACCTTAACCCAAGACCCAATACCCTTTTTCCTTGACCCCGGGCTTGGTACTCACTCGCTCTCTCTTGGTGCTTTGCAGGGTTCTCATTTCCCCTAACACGCCAGTGCCTCCCGGTCTCATTAGAGTGTTCTCTCTAATATTTTATTCATAAAAACAACACACCAACCAGGAAATAAAATTCTTTATTGTTTTAAGAAAAATTATTCATACAAACAATACACAAATTACTCTTTATCGCCTGTGAAGGAAACTGCGCTCCTCCAGGATACAGTCTGTCTCACCTGTAAGAAAAGAGTACAAAAAATCGTTCATTTGAAGTGGTGGTCTGTAACCTATTTAAGGTTGAGCACAGAGCCATTGAAGCTCATTTGCTCTGCAAGCCTCGAAGAGGAAACATCTACCTAATAATGCCTACTGCAATACAATGCCATTTTAGGCTTATTTTCAACCCAAACAACAGGGAACTCAGTGAACGAACACTACTCACATTCCAATTCGGAAATATTATTTATAAAAATACCTTTTACTCACCTGGAGAATACACAAAATCGTTCATTGGAAGTGGTGGTCTGTAACCTACTTAAGGATGAGTAAGAGCCATTGAAGCTCATTTGCTCTGCAAGCCTCAAAGAGGAAACATCGACCTAATAATGCCTACTGCAATACAACAAAGCTAAATAAAGTTAAAGCCTGCTTAATGTTTAAATGCCTATATAGGCACTGTTATGCCGACTAGCTAACATCGTGCTAATCAAAGCCGAACTCTACGCTGCCTGATGAAGACTCAATTGGAGTCGAAACGTTGCAACCTCAAGCTAGAGATATTTAACCTCATTTTGAGAAGACGGTCTGACAAATGTCAACTGTAATTTTTTGGGCGATGTCATTTTGACACGCATTAAGCTAACAAGGCTAACTTTACATTAAAAGCCACTTTAGGCCTATTTTCAACCCAAACAACAGGGAACTCAATGAACGATCATTACCCACATTCCAATTTGGAAATACTTACCCTAACCTGGGAAGAGAGTATCACTCGTGAGATTTAGGGATGGCCAGTGCCCAACCTGCCTTGTGCTTTGAGGTGTGTGTGTGGTGCCGGGCCTGGGGACGACTGATCCTAACCTACCCCCCATCTTAAAATTCTTAAACCTTGTGCCCTAACCTTACCCTATTCCTAACCTTAACCCAAGACCCAATACCCTTTTTCCTTGACCCCGGGCTTGGTACTCACTCGCTCTCTCTTGGTGCTTTGCAGGGTTCTCATTTCCCCTAACACGCCAGTGCCTCCCGGTCTCATTAGAGTGTTCTCTCTAATATTTTATTCATAAAAACAACACACCAACCAGGAAATAAAATTCTTTATTGTTTTAAGAAAAATTATTCATACAAACAATACACAAATTACTCTTTATCGCCTGTGAAGGAAACTGCGCTCCTCCAGGATACAGTCTGTCTCACCTGTAAGAAAAGAGTACAAAAAATCGTTCATTTGAAGTGGTGGTCTGTAACCTATTTAAGGTTGAGCACAGAGCCATTGAAGCTCATTTGCTCTGCAAGCCTCGAAGAGGAAACATCTACCTAATAATGCCTACTGCAATACAATGCCATTTTAGGCTTATTTTCAACCCAAACAACAGGGAACTCAGTGAACGAACACTACTCACATTCCAATTCGGAAATATTATTTATAAAAATACCTTTTACTCACCTGGAGAATACACAAAATCGTTCATTGGAAGTGGTGGTCTGTAACCTACTTAAGGATGAGTAAGAGCCATTGAAGCTCATTTGCTCTGCAAGCCTCAAAGAGGAAACATCGACCTAATAATGCCTACTGCAATACAACAAAGCTAAATAAAGTTAAAGCCTGCTTAATGTTTAAATGCCTATATAGGCACTGTTATGCCGACTAGCTAACATCGTGCTAATCAAAGCCGAACTCTACGCTGCCTGATGAAGACTCAATTGGAGTCGAAACGTTGCAACCTCAAGCTAGAGATATTTAACCTCATTTTGAGAAGACGGTCTGACAAATGTCAACTGTAATTTTTTGGGCGATGTCATTTTGACACGCATTAAGCTAACAAGGCTAACTTTACATTAAAAGCCACTTTAGGCCTATTTTCAACCCAAACAACAGGGAACTCAATGAACGATCATTACCCACATTCCAATTTGGAAATACTTACCCTAACCTGGGAAGAGAGTATCACTCGTGAGATTTAGGGATGGCCAGTGCCCAACCTGCCTTGTGCTTTGAGGTGTGTGTGTGGTGCCGGGCCTGGGGACGACTGATCCTAACCTACCCCCCATCTTAAAATTCTTAAACCTTGTGCCCTAACCTTACCCTATTCCTAACCTTAACCCAAGACCCAATACCCTTTTTCCTTGACCCCGGGCTTGGTACTCACTCGCTCTCTCTTGGTGCTTTGCAGGGTTCTCATTTCCCCTAACACGCCAGTGCCTCCCGGTCTCATTAGAGTGTTCTCTCTAATATTTTATTCATAAAAACAACACACCAACCAGGAAATAAAATTCTTTATTGTTTTAAGAAAAATTATTCATACAAACAATACACAAATTACTCTTTATCGCCTGTGAAGGAAACTGCGCTCCTCCAGGATACAGTCTGTCTCACCTGTAAGAAAAGAGTACAAAAAATCGTTCATTTGAAGTGGTGGTCTGTAACCTATTTAAGGTTGAGCACAGAGCCATTGAAGCTCATTTGCTCTGCAAGCCTCGAAGAGGAAACATCTACCTAATAATGCCTACTGCAATACAATGCCATTTTAGGCTTATTTTCAACCCAAACAACAGGGAACTCAGTGAACGAACACTACTCACATTCCAATTCGGAAATATTATTTATAAAAATACCTTTTACTCACCTGGAGAATACACAAAATCGTTCATTGGAAGTGGTGGTCTGTAACCTACTTAAGGATGAGTAAGAGCCATTGAAGCTCATTTGCTCTGCAAGCCTCAAAGAGGAAACATCGACCTAATAATGCCTACTGCAATACAACAAAGCTAAATAAAGTTAAAGCCTGCTTAATGTTTAAATGCCTATATAGGCACTGTTATGCCGACTAGCTAACATCGTGCTAATCAAAGCCGAACTCTACGCTGCCTGATGAAGACTCAATTGGAGTCGAAACGTTGCAACCTCAAGCTAGAGATATTTAACCTCATTTTGAGAAGACGGTCTGACAAATGTCAACTGTAATTTTTTGGGCGATGTCATTTTGACACGCATTAAGCTAACAAGGCTAACTTTACATTAAAAGCCACTTTAGGCCTATTTTCAACCCAAACAACAGGGAACTCAATGAACGATCATTACCCACATTCCAATTTGGAAATACTTACCCTAACCTGGGAAGAGAGTATCACTCGTGAGATTTAGGGATGGCCAGTGCCCAACCTGCCTTGTGCTTTGAGGTGTGTGTGTGGTGCCGGGCCTGGGGACGACTGATCCTAACCTACCCCCCATCTTAAAATTCTTAAACCTTGTGCCCTAACCTTACCCTATTCCTAACCTTAACCCAAGACCCAATACCCTTTTTCCTTGACCCCGGGCTTGGTACTCACTCGCTCTCTCTTGGTGCTTTGCAGGGTTCTCATTTCCCCTAACACGCCAGTGCCTCCCGGTCTCATTAGAGTGTTCTCTCTAATATTTTATTCATAAAAACAACACACCAACCAGGAAATAAAATTCTTTATTGTTTTAAGAAAAATTATTCATACAAACAATACACAAATTACTCTTTATCGCCTGTGAAGGAAACTGCGCTCCTCCAGGATACAGTCTGTCTCACCTGTAAGAAAAGAGTACAAAAAATCGTTCATTTGAAGTGGTGGTCTGTAACCTATTTAAGGTTGAGCACAGAGCCATTGAAGCTCATTTGCTCTGCAAGCCTCGAAGAGGAAACATCTACCTAATAATGCCTACTGCAATACAATGCCATTTTAGGCTTATTTTCAACCCAAACAACAGGGAACTCAGTGAACGAACACTACTCACATTCCAATTCGGAAATATTATTTATAAAAATACCTTTTACTCACCTGGAGAATACACAAAATCGTTCATTGGAAGTGGTGGTCTGTAACCTACTTAAGGATGAGTAAGAGCCATTGAAGCTCATTTGCTCTGCAAGCCTCAAAGAGGAAACATCGACCTAATAATGCCTACTGCAATACAACAAAGCTAAATAAAGTTAAAGCCTGCTTAATGTTTAAATGCCTATATAGGCACTGTTATGCCGACTAGCTAACATCGTGCTAATCAAAGCCGAACTCTACGCTGCCTGATGAAGACTCAATTGGAGTCGAAACGTTGCAACCTCAAGCTAGAGATATTTAACCTCATTTTGAGAAGACGGTCTGACAAATGTCAACTGTAATTTTTTGGGCGATGTCATTTTGACACGCATTAAGCTAACAAGGCTAACTTTACATTAAAAGCCACTTTAGGCCTATTTTCAACCCAAACAACAGGGAACTCAATGAACGATCATTACCCACATTCCAATTTGGAAATACTTACCCTAACCTGGGAAGAGAGTATCACTCGTGAGATTTAGGGATGGCCAGTGCCCAACCTGCCTTGTGCTTTGAGGTGTGTGTGTGGTGCCGGGCCTGGGGACGACTGATCCTAACCTACCCCCCATCTTAAAATTCTTAAACCTTGTGCCCTAACCTTACCCTATTCCTAACCTTAACCCAAGACCCAATACCCTTTTTCCTTGACCCCGGGCTTGGTACTCACTCGCTCTCTCTTGGTGCTTTGCAGGGTTCTCATTTCCCCTAACACGCCAGTGCCTCCCGGTCTCATTAGAGTGTTCTCTCTAATATTTTATTCATAAAAACAACACACCAACCAGGAAATAAAATTCTTTATTGTTTTAAGAAAAATTATTCATACAAACAATACACAAATTACTCTTTATCGCCTGTGAAGGAAACTGCGCTCCTCCAGGATACAGTCTGTCTCACCTGTAAGAAAAGAGTACAAAAAATCGTTCATTTGAAGTGGTGGTCTGTAACCTATTTAAGGTTGAGCACAGAGCCATTGAAGCTCATTTGCTCTGCAAGCCTCGAAGAGGAAACATCTACCTAATAATGCCTACTGCAATACAATGCCATTTTAGGCTTATTTTCAACCCAAACAACAGGGAACTCAGTGAACGAACACTACTCACATTCCAATTCGGAAATATTATTTATAAAAATACCTTTTACTCACCTGGAGAATACACAAAATCGTTCATTGGAAGTGGTGGTCTGTAACCTACTTAAGGATGAGTAAGAGCCATTGAAGCTCATTTGCTCTGCAAGCCTCAAAGAGGAAACATCGACCTAATAATGCCTACTGCAATACAACAAAGCTAAATAAAGTTAAAGCCTGCTTAATGTTTAAATGCCTATATAGGCACTGTTATGCCGACTAGCTAACATCGTGCTAATCAAAGCCGAACTCTACGCTGCCTGATGAAGACTCAATTGGAGTCGAAACGTTGCAACCTCAAGCTAGAGATATTTAACCTCATTTTGAGAAGACGGTCTGACAAATGTCAACTGTAATTTTTTGGGCGATGTCATTTTGACACGCATTAAGCTAACAAGGCTAACTTTACATTAAAAGCCACTTTAGGCCTATTTTCAACCCAAACAACAGGGAACTCAATGAACGATCATTACCCACATTCCAATTTGGAAATACTTACCCTAACCTGGGAAGAGAGTATCACTCGTGAGATTTAGGGATGGCCAGTGCCCAACCTGCCTTGTGCTTTGAGGTGTGTGTGTGGTGCCGGGCCTGGGGACGACTGATCCTAACCTACCCCCCATCTTAAAATTCTTAAACCTTGTGCCCTAACCTTACCCTATTCCTAACCTTAACCCAAGACCCAATACCCTTTTTCCTTGACCCCGGGCTTGGTACTCACTCGCTCTCTCTTGGTGCTTTGCAGGGTTCTCATTTCCCCTAACACGCCAGTGCCTCCCGGTCTCATTAGAGTGTTCTCTCTAATATTTTATTCATAAAAACAACACACCAACCAGGAAATAAAATTCTTTATTGTTTTAAGAAAAATTATTCATACAAACAATACACAAATTACTCTTTATCGCCTGTGAAGGAAACTGCGCTCCTCCAGGATACAGTCTGTCTCACCTGTAAGAAAAGAGTACAAAAAATCGTTCATTTGAAGTGGTGGTCTGTAACCTATTTAAGGTTGAGCACAGAGCCATTGAAGCTCATTTGCTCTGCAAGCCTCGAAGAGGAAACATCTACCTAATAATGCCTACTGCAATACAATGCCATTTTAGGCTTATTTTCAACCCAAACAACAGGGAACTCAGTGAACGAACACTACTCACATTCCAATTCGGAAATATTATTTATAAAAATACCTTTTACTCACCTGGAGAATACACAAAATCGTTCATTGGAAGTGGTGGTCTGTAACCTACTTAAGGATGAGTAAGAGCCATTGAAGCTCATTTGCTCTGCAAGCCTCAAAGAGGAAACATCGACCTAATAATGCCTACTGCAATACAACAAAGCTAAATAAAGTTAAAGCCTGCTTAATGTTTAAATGCCTATATAGGCACTGTTATGCCGACTAGCTAACATCGTGCTAATCAAAGCCGAACTCTACGCTGCCTGATGAAGACTCAATTGGAGTCGAAACGTTGCAACCTCAAGCTAGAGATATTTAACCTCATTTTGAGAAGACGGTCTGACAAATGTCAACTGTAATTTTTTGGGCGATGTCATTTTGACACGCATTAAGCTAACAAGGCTAACTTTACATTAAAAGCCACTTTAGGCCTATTTTCAACCCAAACAACAGGGAACTCAATGAACGATCATTACCCACATTCCAATTTGGAAATACTTACCCTAACCTGGGAAGAGAGTATCACTCGTGAGATTTAGGGATGGCCAGTGCCCAACCTGCCTTGTGCTTTGAGGTGTGTGTGTGGTGCCGGGCCTGGGGACGACTGATCCTAACCTACCCCCCATCTTAAAATTCTTAAACCTTGTGCCCTAACCTTACCCTATTCCTAACCTTAACCCAAGACCCAATACCCTTTTTCCTTGACCCCGGGCTTGGTACTCACTCGCTCTCTCTTGGTGCTTTGCAGGGTTCTCATTTCCCCTAACCCTAACCCTAACCCTAACCCTAACCCTAACCCTAACCCTAACCCTAACCCACCCAAAGTGGGGTAGAAAGCCAGGTACTATTCCGTAATTGCTACCTTAACTTCCATCTCTTTGACTTAGATCCAGGCAGGGACCTTCTACTGATTGCCTGCGGGGAAATAAGCACTCAAAGTGGGGTAGGCAGCCAGGTAATATTCCACAATTGCTTCCTTAACTTCCATCTCTTTGACTTAGATCCAGGGAGGGACCCTTTACTGATTGTCTGCGGGGAAATCAGCAGTCAAAGTGGGGTAGAAAGCCAGGTGCTATTCCGTAATTGCTACCTTAACTTCCGTTTCATTGACTTAGATCCAGGGAGGGACACTCTATTGATTGTCTGCGGGGAAATAAGCACTCAAAGTGGGGTAGAAAGCCAGGTACTATTCCAGAATTGCTACCTTAACTTCCATCTCATTGACTTAGATCAAGGGAGGGACCTTCTACTGATTGTCTGCGGGGAAATCAGCAGTCAAAGTGGGGTAGAAAGCCAGGTGCTATTCGGGAATCGCTACCTTAACTTCAATCTCATTGACTTAGATCCAGGGAGGGACACTCTACTGATTGTCTGCGGTGAAATAAGCACCCAAAGTGGGGTAGAAAGCCAGGTGCTATTCCGGAATCGCTACCTTAACTTCCATCTCTTTGACTTAGATCCAGGCAGGGACCTTCTACTGATTGTCTGCGGGGAAATAAGCACCCAAAGTGGGGTAGAAAGCCAGGTGCTATTCCGTAATTGCTACCTTAACTTCCATCTCTTTGACTTAGATCCAGGTAGGGACCTTCTACTGATTGTCTGCGGGGAAATAAGCACCAAAAGTGGGGTAGAAAGCCAGGTACTATTCCGTAATTGCTACCTTAACTTCCATCTCTTTGACTTAGATCCAGGCAGGGACCTTCTACTGATTGCCTGCGGGGAAATAAGCACTCAAAGTGGGGTAGGCAGCCAGGTAATATTCCACAATTGCTACCTTAACTTCCATCTCTTTGACTTAGATCCAGGGAGGGACCCTTTACTGATTGTCTGCGGGGAATTAAGCACCCAAAGAGGGGTAAAAAGCCAGGTACTATTCCGGAATTGCTACCTTAACTTCCATCTCATTGACTTAGATCTAGGGAGGGACGCTGTACTGATTTTCTGGGGGGAAATAAGCACCCAAAGTCGGGTAGACAGTGAGAAGATACTTGGGAGTTAGACTTCAACTTCTATCTCCTGTACTTAGATCCAGGCAGGGACCCTCTACTGATTGTCTGCGGGGAAATAAGCACCCAAAGTCGGGTAGGCAGCCAGGTGCTATTCCGGAATTGCTTACTTAACTTCCAATTATATTACCTTACTTCCACATGTACTACCTCACACACAGGCATGGACCCTTTACTGATTGTCTGCGGGGAAATAAGCACCCAAAGTGGGGTAGAAAACCAGGTACTATTCCAGAATCGCTACCTTAACTTCCATCTCATTGACTTAGATCCAGGGAGGGACACTCTGCTGATTGTCTGCGGGGAAATAAGCAGTCAAAGTGGGGTAGAAAGCCAGGTGCTATTCCGTAATTGCTACCTTAACTTCCGTTTCATTGACTTAGATCCAGGGAGGGACACTCTATTGATTGTCTGCGGGGAAATAAGCACTCAAAGTGGGGTAGAAAGCCAGGTACTATTCCGGAATCGCTACCTTAACTTCCATCTCATTGACTTAGATCCAGGGAGGGACACTCTGCTGATTGTCTGCGGGGAAATAAGCACCCAAAGTGGGGTAGAAAGCCAGGTGCTATTCCGTAATTGCTACCTTAACTTCCATCTCTTTGACTTAGATCCAGGCAGGGACCTTCTACTGATTGTCTGCGGGGAAATAAGCACCCAAAGTGGGGTAGAAAGCCAGGTACTATTCCGTAGGGTTAGGTTTAATCCTGCTGTTCCCCCCTTTTTTAACAAAACCTTGTAGTCCCTTTTTGTAATACAAACTTGCACTTTACAACCTGCGAAAATTGCACAAATACCTTGCTGATTTTGCACAAATATCTGACTAAAATTGCAGAATTTGCACAGATATATTGAAAATTGCACATTTTGCACAGCTACCTTGTAGGTATTTGCACAATAAAAATTAGCACTTTATATTGGTGGAGACCAGACCTTTAGAGTTTAACCAGCAATCTTTTCTTTGTGTGTGTTTGAGTGTGTGTCCTTGAGGTTTTGTGTTTTCCTTAAAAACAAACACGAGTGGTTTGTATTTTCCTTTTTGAAGCACTTATATTCCTTTCCTTCTTTTTTTGTCTTGTTTGTAGAGATGCTGGACGAACAATGAAGGTCTGGAGTGACCATTTATAACTTTTGGGCTATTGTCTTGCGGTTGTTACCAGAAATGAAATTCAGTTTTAAAAGCAAATAAGGGACAAACTTGAAAGAACAGCAGGAATAGAATACCCTATCCCTGTTCCTTTTTTATTACAGTTTTTTATGGGTGAATCTTATATGTGACTTACCTTACTCCACGCTGTGAGAAAGTTGCAGTTGTTTGAAAAATCCGATTATCATGAGGGGTGGGTGGGAAGATCAATCTGGTCGGGGGAAAACTTACCCCGTCCCATTGAACCTCGCCCAAACGAAAAAGTATTTTAAATTGTTGCAGGCTGTACATCATTTGGAAATTATGAACCATGCACTGACTACAAATTCTTGTCCTCCAGGAATGCAAAAACATGTCAATAAGTTGGCATTTTTTATTAAGCCCTCTTCTCCCTCCTTAACCACGGCAGAAAAGGTTAAAACAAACACTTTGCAGTGGTTAAAAGCGAACTTACAAATCCTCCAAGTTCATTATGAAGACGTTATATCGTCACTGATGACAGACTTGGAGGAGTTCAATTTTGAAGCACTTGAGAGGGCAGTAGCTTGGGGGAAAACAAGATACAAACGGAAACTGACAACAACATCGGTCAATACTTTACGTGGTATCTTGAGCCCCTCTCCGATAATTCAACCTGCCTTGGTGTTGAGTGGAGAACATTTTCCACCCTTACCTGAGCCTGGACAGGCCCTGAGTTCTACTCCTGTGGTCCAAACAGAGTTGGCTCCTCGTAAACAGAGGCTAAAAAGAAAAAATAGGACACTGACCAAAAATACAACATCTGGTTTAAATCTAGTTACTCCTAGCCAGTCTCCTATCATCTCAGCACAACTCAGTGGGGTCCGGACTCAAACTAAGGGCTACTTACCTCCAGGGTTGGTTGAACAAACTCTTGACTCATTAACACAGACACACTCCTTGGATGTTGTTTCCTTAGATTCACAGATGGAAAACTTGTCCACAGGCATGGATGAGGGGTCTTCAGGCTCTCGAGCAGTCGATCCAAAATCTGTGGAAAAAGGGAGGGAAAACACCATGGAAGTGTTACCTCACTTAAATTCAGAGTCTATAACTGGTTCTAGGAGTGACCATTTGTTAAGAAATGTAGTAGTGCTGGTGCATGATTGTATTGACTCATCTCGGAACTCGCATTCTATTCCTACTTTAGTTATGGGAAAAGATTGGCCTATCCCTAGCTCTAACCCTAAACCTAACCTGAATCTCACTCCCGATCTTGGTTCTATTCCTTACCCCACTCCAAGCCCTAAACCTAACCAAAGACCTAGCCCAAACCAGACTCCTGACCCTAACCTTAACCCAAGTCCCATTCCAAATCCTAACCTTAACCCAAGCCCTATCCCCAGTCCAAGTCCTATCCCCAATTCCAACCTGAATCTCGATCCCGATCCTGGTTCTATTCCTAACCCCACTCCAAGCCCTAAACCTAACCAAAGACCTAACCCAAACCAGACTCCTGACCCTAACCTTAACCCAAGCCCCATTCAAAATCCTAACCTTAACCCAAGCCCTATCCCCAGTCCAATTCCTATCCCCAATTCCAACCCTAATCTCAGCTCGACCTCTAATACTCATACGGTACTTACCTCTGGTGCAGTATCAACCAGCCAAGACGGTTCTGGGGCGACGTCGGGCGGGAGACTCCAGGTCTGCTTAGCCGAAATAAATCAGGCTGACGTAGCATTTAGCTTGGAGAGTGACCTGGGTTTCCGGCCCGACTTCGACCTCGAGTTATCCGATGGCTTGGACCATAGTAATTCATTTGGTCCTATGGAGGAGATTGCACCTCAGAGCAATGTGGCGGTGGTGATGCGACCATCACAACTTTTGGCTGAGGAGGAGACTGAATCTTCCACGGGGAGTGACACCTCCACGATTCGAGAAAGTGACCCGGTGAGAGCGGGAATTCTCAAGAGTAGGAAACCCACCCGTCACATCAATACCTTTCAAAAGGGAGTACAGTGGAGATTAGAGGTTAATTCACCAATAGTTGTGGTAGGGGATTCAAACCTAGCCCGTATTCCAGAACACCAACATCTTCTGGTACAGGTCGATAGCTTCCCCGGGGCTCAAATCTTACATCTGAAGGAGATCCTGGGGAAACTACAACCCTGTCTCACGACTCAGAAGGTCATTCTTTCAGTAGGCTTAAACAACTGCCTTAGAAAGAACCAACCCATTACCATCAAAAAACAGTTTCAACAACTGTTAAGTCGGGCAAAAATGACCTTCCCTAGAGCTGAGATTATAATCCCTCTCATCCAGTTCTCCCCCCGGCAAGATCTGGAGTGTAAAAAAATCCTGGAGGACGTGAACATTTGGATAGAGGCGAATTGTAGAACCTTAATGGGAATTGAGGCTAAACAGTTTAGGGTTAGCCAAAAGGATTTGATCCATTGGACAGCTGCGACAGCCAAAAAAATATTCGAGTCCTGGATGTTTCAGTTAAACTGAGAGTTGGGGGACCTAAAAACTCGATACAGCCCCACTCCAACATTTTAAACCTTTCACGAACCTTTGTTTTATCGGAGGCAGAAGAACTTCTGCTGGAGAAGGGCCTTTATTTTATTCCAACTCCATCGGTGGTGGACAGGGAAGCACTGCGTAGGGATCTACATAGATACCATAGGCAATTGAAGCTATTGGACCATTTTGAGTATGCCACAGATTTCAATCGGGAACCCTTTATCAATCCCTCTACATGGGAACCTGAATGGGATTCCGTTTCGGAACCCATTAAGCAGACAATCAGGCGAGATAGAAGGAGTCTCGAGAGAATATGTTGCACCAGTGCAAGAGAAAAGAATGTGTCGATGGAGGAAAGAGAGGCATTAAATCAACTAAAATCAAACCAGGATATAGTGATTAAACCTGCAGACAAGGGGTCAAAAATTATCATAATGGACAAAAATCAATATTTAACAGAAGCATACAGACAGCTAGACAATAATAAACATTACTTACCTTTAACTGGCTCCCTCCAACTGGAAACCCAGAAAAAGATCCGGGAGATAGTGGGCCACCTGTATGAGAAAAAGTTCATTACAGCTAAACAAAGGTATTACCTGTCTGGCGAAGATCCTCCCCGTCCAAGGAAGTTTTACTTGTTGCCGAAGATCCACAAGGATCCGGAAACCTGGACGGTCCCGCATCAGATTCCCGCCGGTCGACCAATCGTGTCGGATTGTGGGAGCGAATCTTATAGAATTGCAGAATATATTGATTTTTACATTAACCCCTTGTCGCAAAAACACGAGAGCTATATCAAAGACACCTATGAGTTTGTGAGAAAGTTGAAAGATGTCACGGTTCCACCTGGTGGAATGCTATTCTCCATTGATATTGACTCACTCTACACGAACATCGAGACACAGTTGGGCCTAAAAGCAGTGCGGGAGATTTTCCTAAAATACCCTGACCCCACTAGGCCAGATCAGGTCCTTCTCAAACTCTTGGAGTTAGGACTCACAAAAAATGATTTTGAGTTCCATTCCAAACACTTCCTCCAAGTCCATGGAACGGCGATGGGCAAAAAGTTTGCCCCAGCTTATGCCAACATTTACATGGCGGACTGGGAACAAACAGCTTTCCCCAAATGTTGCAAATTGCCTGCATTCTATGTACGATACTTGGACGATATATTTGGTGTTTGGAGCCACTCGATGGTTGAGTTCAGGGATTTCATTGGGGTTTTAAATACTCATCACCCATCAATTTCAATTAAGTTTAATCTCCAGAGAGAGAAAATTGAGTTTCTGGACACTGAGGTTTTCATTGTTGAGGGAGAGAATGGAGGAGGATGTTTACGAACGAGGGTCTTTTTTAAGCCGACGGACACCCATGCATTGCTGCACAAGTCCAGCTACCACCCGAGGCATACGTACCGGGGAATAGTAAAATCACAATTGATAAGGTTTAGCAGGATTTGTGCAGCCGCGGAGGATGTCGAGTTGGCCACCAAGACCCTATTTCGAGCTCTTAAGCTGCGGGGGTACAGCAGAACGTTCCTCCGGGGCATTAAGACAGAGGTCCGACAAACCTTTCAATCAGGGCCGAGACCTAGGAGAGAGGACGAAAACTACCATCTTGTCCCCCTAGTGTCAACTTTCTCTCCTGCCTCCTTGGCATTGAACTCAGCAGTGAAAAGCAACTTTATAAAGGTAAAGAACCAAGTTGAGTCTCTCTCGGAGTTCAAAATAATAGCTGCATTCAGAAGGAACAAAAATCTGAAGGACTTCCTGGTGCATGCTTCTTTGGGTGATAAAGTAAAAAAACAAACACATGCTAAATATTTTAAAAGGGTTAAATATATCCAAAATAAATATACTCACCTGGGCGAACCCGTTTGGTTGGTTTCTGGGCCAGGGTCGGTGAATTTGGTCTATTGCATCGAGTGCAGAACCTGCGGCAGACTGTATATTGGTCAGACCAAGAACAGTCTGCTGGAGAGACTCAAACAGCATCTGTACTCGATCGATAGGACCAATAAGGCGACTCATGTTTACGAACATTTTAGAAACCATGGGAGCGATAATCTCGCCATCATGGGCCTAGAGTCGGGTTCCTGGTGGTCTGACAGACAAAGACTGAGGAGGGAGAGACAGTGGATTGAAAAATTAAATACTGTTTATCCCTTTGGACTTAATCAGGTCTAGTAGAATCAGTCTGGGAGATTGTTTTGATATGGTGAAGGAGTGGTCTTAAAATGAAAAAACACCCTTTGTTATTTATATTGTACCATGTTTTTAGCCAGAGGGGTGACCTCCAAATGATGGGGGCCCCCCCAAGGCAACGCAGCACTTATTTATATTTTAGCATGGTTTTAGTATTTAAAGGTGTGTTATTCTCTTCAGGTATTTATTTAAGACCCCCCATATTACTAAAACATTAAAATGAAAATTTACTTACCTCCTGGACGATAGTCGTGATACCTCCAATGTCGACCTCCTAAGGTAATCCTAACGTTGATGGTGAAAACCGGAGTTAAAAAATCCTTGTTTTTGAGAAACCATAAGTGGTTAAAGTCTATTTTGAAGAATTGTGAGCCCGTGCATTCTGACTGCCTTCGGCAGCCAGAGCCTCTTTTCCTGCACCTAACCTGCCAGTGCCATGTTCTTC
Organism: Sprattus sprattus; assembly: GCF_963457725.1. Classification (NCBI taxonomy): domain Eukaryota; kingdom Metazoa; phylum Chordata; class Actinopteri; order Clupeiformes; family Clupeidae; genus Sprattus; species Sprattus sprattus. The sequence goes on along the minus strand of NW_027667011.1, from coordinate 79,232 downwards.
TTTTCTTCACTTTGGTCTTAAAACTCATCTAGGAAAAAATTTAAACAAAACAAAAGTTTTCTTCGTGATTTTCAACCGTTTCTTCCCGATCCTTCGATATATTGGTTAAACAGGTGAGATTGATTGTTTTGCTTTGCTCATAATGAGACAGGTGTTCCCTTGATTGCCAGGTGGGTCCTAACCAATGAGGAACTCCCTCTTAGTCCCGCCTAGGCAGGTTATAAATACACCCCCTATTTTTCTCTCATTTCTAAAATTCCTCTGATGAAGCCTAACCTTAGGCGAAACGTTAGGAGCGCTCTCTCTTTTTTAGAAACTTCTCTTTTTAACCTTCCCTTGTTTAATCCTGCTGTTCTCCCTTTTTTAACAAAACCTTGTAGTCCCTTTTTGTAATACAAACGTGCACTTTACAACCTGCGAAAATTGCACAAATACCTTGCTGATTTTGCACAAATATCTGACTAAAATTGCAGAATTTGCACAGATATATTGAAAATTGCACATTTTGCACAGCTACCTTGTAGGTATTTGCACAATAAAAATTAGCACTTTATATTGGTGGAGACCAGACCTTTAGAGTTTAACCAGCAATCTTTTCTTTGTGTGTGTTTGAGTGTGTGTCCTTGAGGTTTTGTGTTTTCCTTAAAAACAAACACGAGTGGTTTGTATTTTCCTTTTTGAAGCACTTATATTCCTTTCCTTCTTTTTTTGTCTTGTTTGTAGAGATGCTGGACGAACAATGAAGGTCTAGAGTGACCATTTATAACTTTTGGGCTATTGTCTTGCGGTTGTTACCAGAAATGAAATTCAGTTTTAAAAGCAAATAAGGGACAAACTTGAAAGAACAGCAGGAATAGAATACCCTATCCCTGTTCCTTTTTTATTACAGTTTTTTATGGGTGAATCTTATATGTGACTTACCTTACTCCACGCTGTGAGAAAGTTGCAGTTGTTTGAAAAATCCGATTATCATGAGGGGTGGGTGGGAAGATCAATCTGGTCGGGGGAAAACTTACCCCGTCCCATTGAACCTCGCCCAAACGAAAAAGTATTTTAAATTGTTGCAGGCTGTACATCATTTGGAAATTATGAACCATGCACTGACTACAAATTCTTGTCCTCCAGGAATGCAAAAACATGTCAATAAGTTGGCATTTTTTATTAAGCCCTCTTCTCCCTCCTTAACCACGGCAGAAAAGGTTAAAACAAACACTTTGCAGTGGTTAAAAGCGAACTTACAAATCCTCCAAGTTCATTATGAAGACGTTATATCGTCACTGATGACAGACTTGGAGGAGTTCAATTTTGAAGCACTTGAGAGGGCAGTAGCTTGGGGGAAAACAAGATACAAACGGAAACTGACAACAACATCGGTCAATACTTTACGTGGTATCTTGAGCCCCTCTCCGATAATTCAACCTGCCTTGGTGTTGAGTGGAGAACATTTTCCACCCTTACCTGAGCCTGGACAGGCCCTGAGTTCTACTCCTGTGGTCCAAACAGAGTTGGCTCCTCGTAAACAGAGGCTAAAAAGAAAAAATAGGACACTGACCAAAAATACAACATCTGGTTTAAATCTAGTTACTCCTAGCCAGTCTCCTATCATCTCAGCACAACTCAGTGGGGTCCGGACTCAAACTAAGGGCTACTTACCTCCAGGGTTGGTTGAACAAACTCTTGACTCATTAACACAGACACACTCCTTGGATGTTGTTTCCTTAGATTCACAGATGGAAAACTTGTCCACAGGCATGGATGAGGGGTCTTCAGGCTCTCGAGCAGTCGATCCAAAATCTGTGGAAAAAGGGAGGGAAAACACCATGGAAGTGTTACCTCACTTAAATTCAGAGTCTATAACTGGTTCTAGGAGTGACCATTTGTTAAGAAATGTAGTAGTGCTGGTGCATGATTGTATTGACTCATCTCGGAACTCGCATTCTATTCCTACTTTAGTTATGGGAAAAGATTGGCCTATCCCTAGCTCTAACCCTAAACCTAACCTGAATCTCACTCCCGATCTTGGTTCTATTCCTTACCCCACTCCAAGCCCTAAACCTAACCAAAGACCTAGCCCAAACCAGACTCCTGACCCTAACCTTAACCCAAGTCCCATTCCAAATCCTAACCTTAACCCAAGCCCTATCCCCAGTCCAAGTCCTATCCCCAATTCCAACCTGAATCTCGATCCCGATCCTGGTTCTATTCCTAACCCCACTCCAAGCCCTAAACCTAACCAAAGACCTAACCCAAACCAGACTCCTGACCCTAACCTTAACCCAAGCCCCATTCAAAATCCTAACCTTAACCCAAGCCCTATCCCCAGTCCAATTCCTATCCCCAATTCCAACCCTAATCTCAGCTCGACCTCTAATACTCATACGGTACTTACCTCTGGTGCAGTATCAACCAGCCAAGACGGTTCTGGGGCGACGTCGGGCGGGAGACTCCAGGTCTGCTTAGCCGAAATAAATCAGGCTGACGTAGCATTTAGCTTGGAGAGTGACCTGGGTTTCCGGCCCGACTTCGACCTCGAGTTATCCGATGGCTTGGACCATAGTAATTCATTTGGTCCTATGGAGGAGATTGCACCTCAGAGCAATGTGGCGGTGGTGATGCGACCATCACAACTTTTGGCTGAGGAGGAGACTGAATCTTCCACGGGGAGTGACACCTCCACGATTCGAGAAAGTGACCCGGTGAGAGCGGGAATTCTCAAGAGTAGGAAACCCACCCGTCACATCAATACCTTTCAAAAGGGAGTACAGTGGAGATTAGAGGTTAATTCACCAATAGTTGTGGTAGGGGATTCAAACCTAGCCCGTATTCCAGAACACCAACATCTTCTGGTACAGGTCGATAGCTTCCCCGGGGCTCAAATCTTACATCTGAAGGAGATCCTGGGGAAACTACAACCCTGTCTCACGACTCAGAAGGTCATTCTTTCAGTAGGCTTAAACAACTGCCTTAGAAAGAACCAACCCATTACCATCAAAAAACAGTTTCAACAACTGTTAAGTCGGGCAAAAATGACCTTCCCTAGAGCTGAGATTATAATCCCTCTCATCCAGTTCTCCCCCCGGCAAGATCTGGAGTGTAAAAAAATCCTGGAGGACGTGAACATTTGGATAGAGGCGAATTGTAGAACCTTAATGGGAATTGAGGCTAAACAGTTTAGGGTTAGCCAAAAGGATTTGATCCATTGGACAGCTGCGACAGCCAAAAAAATATTCGAGTCCTGGATGTTTCAGTTAAACTGAGAGTTGGGGGACCTAAAAACTCGATACAGCCCCACTCCAACATTTTAAACCTTTCACGTACCTTTGTTTTATCGGAGGCAGAAGAACTTCTGCTGGAGAAGGGCCTTTATTTTATTCCAACTCCATCGGTGGTGGACAGGGAAGCACTGCGTAGGGATCTACATAGATACCATAGGCAATTGAAGCTATTGGACCATTTTGAGTATGCCACAGATTTCAATCGGGAACCCTTTATCAATCCCTCTACATGGGAACCTGAATGGGATTCCGTTTCGGAACCCATTAAGCAGACAATCAGGCGAGATAGAAGGAGTCTCGAGAGAATATGTTGCACCAGTGCAAGAGAAAAGAATGTGTCGATGGAGGAAAGAGAGGCATTAAATCAACTAAAATCAAACCAGGATATAGTGATTAAACCTGCAGACAAGGGGTCAAAAATTATCATAATGGACAAAAATCAATATTTAACAGAAGCATACAGACAGCTAGACAATAATAAACATTACTTACCTTTAACTGGCTCCCTCCAACTGGAAACCCAGAAAAAGATCCGGGAGATAGTGGGCCACCTGTATGAGAAAAAGTTCATTACAGCTAAACAAAGGTATTACCTGTCTGGCGAAGATCCTCCCCGTCCAAGGAAGTTTTACTTGTTGCCGAAGATCCACAAGGATCCGGAAACCTGGACGGTCCCGCATCAGATTCCCGCCGGTCGACCAATCGTGTCGGATTGTGGGAGCGAATCTTATAGAATTGCAGAATATATTGATTTTTACATTAACCCCTTGTCGCAAAAACACGAGAGCTATATCAAAGACACCTATGAGTTTGTGAGAAAGTTGAAAGATGTCACGGTTCCACCTGGTGGAATGCTATTCTCCATTGATATTGACTCACTCTACACGAACATCGAGACACAGTTGGGCCTAAAAGCAGTGCGGGAGATTTTCCTAAAATACCCTGACCCCACTAGGCCAGATCAGGTCCTTCTCAAACTCTTGGAGTTAGGACTCACAAAAAATGATTTTGAGTTCCATTCCAAACACTTCCTCCAAGTCCATGGAACGGCGATGGGCAAAAAGTTTGCCCCAGCTTATGCCAACATTTACATGGCGGACTGGGAACAAACAGCTTTCCCCAAATGTTGCAAATTGCCTGCATTCTATGTACGATACTTGGACGATATATTTGGTGTTTGGAGCCACTCGATGGTTGAGTTCAGGGATTTCATTGGGGTTTTAAATACTCATCACCCATCAATTTCAATTAAGTTTAATCTCCAGAGAGAGAAAATTGAGTTTCTGGACACTGAGGTTTTCATTGTTGAGGGAGAGAATGGAGGAGGATGTTTACGAACGAGGGTCTTTTTTAAGCCGACGGACACCCATGCATTGCTGCACAAGTCCAGCTACCACCCGAGGCATACGTACCGGGGAATAGTAAAATCACAATTGATAAGGTTTAGCAGGATTTGTGCAGCCGCGGAGGATGTCGAGTTGGCCACCAAGACCCTATTTCGAGCTCTTAAGCTGCGGGGGTACAGCAGAACGTTCCTCCGGGGCATTAAGACAGAGGTCCGACAAACCTTTCAATCAGGGCCGAGACCTAGGAGAGAGGACGAAAACTACCATCTTGTCCCCCTAGTGTCAACTTTCTCTCCTGCCTCCTTGGCATTGAACTCAGCAGTGAAAAGCAACTTTATAAAGGTAAAGAACCAAGTTGAGTCTCTCTCGGAGTTCAAAATAATAGCTGCATTCAGAAGGAACAAAAATCTGAAGGACTTCCTGGTGCATGCTTCTTTGGGTGATAAAGTAAAAAAACAAACACATGCTAAATATTTTAAAAGGGTTAAATATATCCAAAATAAATATACTCACCTGGGCGAACCCGTTTGGTTGGTTTCTGGGCCAGGGTCGGTGAATTTGGTCTATTGCATCGAGTGCAGAACCTGCGGCAGACTGTATATTGGTCAGACCAAGAACAGTCTGCTGGAGAGACTCAAACAGCATCTGTACTCGATCGATAGGACCAATAAGGCGACTCATGTTTACGAACATTTTAGAAACCATGGGAGCGATAATCTCGCCATCATGGGCCTAGAGTCGGGTTCCTGGTGGTCTGACAGACAAAGACTGAGGAGGGAGAGACAGTGGATTGAAAAATTAAATACTGTTTATCCCTTTGGACTTAATCAGGTCTAGTAGAATCAGTCTGGGAGATTGTTTTGATATGGTGAAGGAGTGGTCTTAAAATGAAAAAACACCCTTTGTTATTTATATTTTACCATGTTTTTAGCCAGAGGGGTGACCTCCAAATGATGGGGGCCCCCCCAAGGCAACGCAGCACTTATTTATATTTTAGCATGGTTTTAGTATTTAAAGGTGTGTTATTCTCTTCAGGTATTTATTTAAGACCCCCCATATTACTAAAACATTAAAATGAAAATTTACTTACCTCCTGGACGATAGTCGTGATACCTCCAATGTCGACCTCCTAAGGTAATCCTAACGTTGATGGTGAAAACCGGAGTTAAAAAATCCTTGTTTTTGAGAAACCATAAGTGGTTAAAGTCTATTTTGAAGAATTGTGAGCCCGTGCATTCTGACTGCCTTCGGCAGCCAGAGCCTCTTTTCCTGCACCTAACCCTAACCCTAACCCTAACCCTAACCCACCCAAAGTGGGGTAGAAAGCCAGGTACTATTCCGTAATTGCTACCTTAACTTCCATCTCTTTGACTTAGATCCAGGCAGGGACCTTCTACTGATTGCCTGCGGGGAAATAAGCACTCAAAGTGGGGTAGGCAGCCAGGTAATATTCCACAATTGCTTCCTTAACTTCCATCTCTTTGACTTAGATCCAGGGAGGGACCCTTTACTGATTGTCTGCGGGGAAATCAGCAGTCAAAGTGGGGTAGAAAGCCAGGTGCTATTCCGTAATTGCTACCTTAACTTCCGTTTCATTGACTTAGATCCAGGGAGGGACACTCTATTGATTGTCTGCGGGGAAATAAGCACTCAAAGTGGGGTAGAAAGCCAGGTACTATTCCAGAATTGCTACCTTAACTTCCATCTCATTGACTTAGATCAAGGGAGGGACCTTCTACTGATTGTCTGCGGGGAAATCAGCAGTCAAAGTGGGGTAGAAAGCCAGGTGCTATTCGGGAATCGCTACCTTAACTTCAATCTCATTGACTTAGATCCAGGGAGGGACACTCTACTGATTGTCTGCGGTGAAATAAGCACCCAAAGTGGGGTAGAAAGCCAGGTGCTATTCCGGAATCGCTACCTTAACTTCCATCTCTTTGACTTAGATCCAGGCAGGGACCTTCTACTGATTGTCTGCGGGGAAATAAGCACCCAAAGTGGGGTAGAAAGCCAGGTGCTATTCCGTAATTGCTACCTTAACTTCCATCTCTTTGACTTAGATCCAGGTAGGGACCTTCTACTGATTGTCTGCGGGGAAATAAGCACCAAAAGTGGGGTAGAAAGCCAGGTACTATTCCGTAATTGCTACCTTAACTTCCATCTCTTTGACTTAGATCCAGGCAGGGACCTTCTACTGATTGCCTGCGGGGAAATAAGCACTCAAAGTGGGGTAGGCAGCCAGGTAATATTCCACAATTGCTACCTTAACTTCCATCTCTTTGACTTAGATCCAGGGAGGGACCCTTTACTGATTGTCTGCGGGGAATTAAGCACCCAAAGAGGGGTAAAAAGCCAGGTACTATTCCGGAATTGCTACCTTAACTTCCATCTCATTGACTTAGATCTAGGGAGGGACGCTGTACTGATTTTCTGGGGGGAAATAAGCACCCAAAGTCGGGTAGACAGTGAGAAGATACTTGGGAGTTAGACTTCAACTTCTATCTCCTGTACTTAGATCCAGGCAGGGACCCTCTACTGATTGTCTGCGGGGAAATAAGCACCCAAAGTCGGGTAGGCAGCCAGGTGCTATTCCGGAATTGCTTACTTAACTTCCAATTATATTACCTTACTTCCACATGTACTACCTCACACACAGGCATGGACCCTTTACTGATTGTCTGCGGGGAAATAAGCACCCAAAGTGGGGTAGAAAACCAGGTACTATTCCAGAATCGCTACCTTAACTTCCATCTCATTGACTTAGATCCAGGGAGGGACACTCTGCTGATTGTCTGCGGGGAAATAAGCAGTCAAAGTGGGGTAGAAAGCCAGGTGCTATTCCGTAATTGCTACCTTAACTTCCGTTTCATTGACTTAGATCCAGGGAGGGACACTCTATTGATTGTCTGCGGGGAAATAAGCACTCAAAGTGGGGTAGAAAGCCAGGTACTATTCCGGAATCGCTACCTTAACTTCCATCTCATTGACTTAGATCCAGGGAGGGACACTCTGCTGATTGTCTGCGGGGAAATAAGCACCCAAAGTGGGGTAGAAAGCCAGGTGCTATTCCGTAATTGCTACCTTAACTTCCATCTCTTTGACTTAGATCCAGGCAGGGACCTTCTACTGATTGTCTGCGGGGAAATAAGCACCCAAAGTGGGGTAGAAAGCCAGGTACTATTCCGTAGGGTTAGGTTTAATCCTGCTGTTCCCCCCTTTTTTAACAAAACCTTGTAGTCCCTTTTTGTAATACAAACTTGCACTTTACAACCTGCGAAAATTGCACAAATACCTTGCTGATTTTGCACAAATATCTGACTAAAATTGCAGAATTTGCACAGATATATTGAAAATTGCACATTTTGCACAGCTACCTTGTAGGTATTTGCACAATAAAAATTAGCACTTTATATTGGTGGAGACCAGACCTTTAGAGTTTAACCAGCAATCTTTTCTTTGTGTGTGTTTGAGTGTGTGTCCTTGAGGTTTTGTGTTTTCCTTAAAAACAAACACGAGTGGTTTGTATTTTCCTTTTTGAAGCACTTATATTCCTTTCCTTCTTTTTTTGTCTTGTTTGTAGAGATGCTGGACGAACAATGAAGGTCTGGAGTGACCATTTATAACTTTTGGGCTATTGTCTTGCGGTTGTTACCAGAAATGAAATTCAGTTTTAAAAGCAAATAAGGGACAAACTTGAAAGAACAGCAGGAATAGAATACCCTATCCCTGTTCCTTTTTTATTACAGTTTTTTATGGGTGAATCTTATATGTGACTTACCTTACTCCACGCTGTGAGAAAGTTGCAGTTGTTTGAAAAATCCGATAATCATGAGGGGTGGGTGGGAAGATCAATCTGGTCGGGGAAAAACTTACCCCGTCCCATTGAACCTCGCCCAAACGAAAAAGTATTTTAAATTGTTGCAGGCTGTACATCATTTGGAAATTATGAACCATGCACTGACTACAAATTCTTGTCCTCCAGGAATGCAAAAACATGTCAATAAGTTGGCATTTTTTATTAAGCCCTCTTCTCCCTCCTTAACCACGGCAGAAAAGGTTAAAACAAACACTTTGCAGTGGTTAAAAGCGAACTTACAAATCCTCCAAGTTCATTATGAAGACGTTATATCGTCACTGATGACAGACTTGGAGGAGTTCAATTTTGAAGCACTTGAGAGGGCAGTAGCTTGGGGGAAAACAAGATACAAACGGAAACTGACAACAACATCGGTCAATACTTTACGTGGTATCTTGAGCCCCCCTCCGATAATTCAACCTGCCTTGGTGTTGAGTGGAGAACATTTTCCACCCTTACCTGAGCCTGGACAGGCCCTGAGTTCTACTCCTGTGGTCCAAACAGAGTTGGCTCCTCGTAAACAGAGGCTAAAAAGAAAAAATAGGACACTGACCAAAAATACAACATCTGGTTTAAATCTAGTTACTCCTAGCCAGTCTCCTATCATCTCAGCACAACTCAGTGTGGTCCGGACTCAAACTAAGGGCTACTTACCTCCAGGGTTGGTTGAACAAACTCTTGACTCATTAACACAGACACACTCCTTGGATGTTGTTTCCTTAGATCCACAGATGGAAAACTTGTCCACAGGCATGGATGAGGGGTCTTCAGGCTCTCGAGCAGTCGATCAAAAATCTGTGGAAAAAGGGAGGGAAAACACCATGGAAGTGTTACCTCATTTAAATTCAGAGTCTATAACTGGTTCTAGGAGTGACCATTCATTAAGAAATGTAGTAGTGCTGGTGCATGATTGTATAGACTCATCTCGGAACTCACATTCTATTCCTACTTTAGTTATGGGAAAAGATTGGCCTATCCCTAGCTCTAACCCTAAACCTAACCTGAATCTCACTCCCGATCTTGGTTCTATTCCTTACCCCACTCCAAGCCCTAACCCTAACCAAAGACCTAGCCCAAACCAGACTCCTGACCCTAACCTTAACCCAAGTCCCATTCCAAATCCTAACCTTAACCCAAGCCCTATCCCCAGTCCAAGTCCTATCCCCAATTCCAACCTGAATCTCGATCCCGATCCTGGTTCTATTCCTAACCCCACTCCAAGCCCTAAACCTAACCAAAGACCTAACCCAAACCAGACTCCTGACCCTAACCTTAACCCAAGCCCCATTCAAAATCCTAACCTTAACCCAAGCCCTATCCCCAGTCCAATTCCTATCCCCAATTCCAACCCTAATCTCAGCTCGACCTCTAATACTCATACGGTACTTACCTCTGGTGCAGTATCAACCAGCCAAGACGGTTCTGGGGCGACGTCGGGCGGGAGACTCCAGGTCTGCTTAGCCGAAATAAATCAGGCTGACGTAGCATTTAGCTTGGAGAGTGACCTGGGTTTCCGGCCCGACTTCGACCTCGAGTTATCCGATGGCTTGGACCATAGTAATTCATTTGGTCCTATGGAGGAGATTGCACCTCAGAGCAATGTGGCGGTGGTGATGCGACCATCACAACTTTTGGCTGAGGAGGAGACTGAATCCTCCACGGGGAGTGACACCTCCACGATTCGAGAAAGTGACCCGGTGAGAGCGGGAATTCTCACGAGTAGGAAACCCACCCGTCACATCAATACCTTTCAAAAGGGAGTACAGTGGAGATTAGAGGTTAATTCACCAATAGTTGTGGTAGGGGATTCAAACCTAGCCCGTATTCCAGAACACCAACATCTTCTGGTACAGGTCGATAGCTTCCCCGGGGCTCAAATCTTACATCTGAAGGAGATCCTGGGGAAACTACAACCCTGTCTCACAACTCAGAAGGTCATTCTTTCAGTAGGCTTAAACAACTGCCTTAGAAAGAACCAACCCATTACCATCAAAAAACAGTTTCAACAACTGTTAAGTCGGGCAAAAATGACCTTCCCTAGAGCTGAGATTATAATCCCTCTCATCCAGTTCTCCCCCCGGCAAGATCTGGAGTGTAAAAAAATCCTGGAGGACGTGAACATTTGGATAGAGGCGAATTGTAGAACCTTAATGGGAATTGAGGCTAAACAGTTTAGGGTTAGCCAAAAGGATTTGATCCATTGGACAGCTGCGACAGCCAAAAAAATATTCGAGTCCTGGATGTTTCAGTTAAACTGAGAGTTGGGGGACCTAAAAACTCGATACAGCCCCACTCCAACATTTTAAACCTTTCACGTACCTTTGTTTTATCGGAGGCAGAAGAACTTCTGCTGGAGAAGGGCCTTTATTTTATTCCAACTCCATCGGTGGTGGACAGGGAAGCACTGCGTAGGGATCTACATAGATACCATAGGCAATTGAAGCTATTGGACCATTTTGAGTATGCCACAGATTTCAATCGGGAACCCTTTATCAATCCCTCTACATGGGAACCTGAATGGGATTCCGTTTCGGAACCCATCAAACAGACAATCAGGCGAGATAGAAGGAGTCTCGAGAGAATATGTTGCACCAGTGCAAGAGAAAAGAATGTGTCGATGGAGGAAAGAGAGGCATTAAATCAACTAAAATCAAACCAGGATATAGTGATTAAACCTGCAGACAAGGGGTCAAAAATTATCATAATGGACAAAAATCAATATTTAACAGAAGCATACAGACAGCTAGACAATAATAAACATTACTTACCTTTAACTGGCTCCCTCCAACTGGAAACCCAGAAAAAGATCCGGGAGATAGTGGGCCACCTGTATGAGAAAAAGTTCATTACAGCTAAACAAAGGTATTACCTGTCTGGCGAAGATCCTCCCCGTCCAAGGAAGTTTTACTTGTTGCCGAAGATCCACAAGGATCCGGAAACCTGGACGGTCCCGCATCAGATTCCCGCCGGTCGACCAATCGTGTCGGATTGTGGGAGCGAATCTTATAGAATTGCAGAATATATTGATTTTTACATTAACCCCTTGTCGCAAAAACACGAGAGCTATATCAAAGACACCTATGAGTTTGTGAGAAAGTTGAAAGATGTCACGGTTCCACCTGGTGGAATGCTATTCTCCATTGATATTGACTCACTCTACACGAACATCGAGACACAGTTGGGCCTAAAAGCAGTGCGGGAGATTTTCCTAAAATACCCTGACCCCACCAGGCCAGATCAGGTCCTTCTCAAACTCTTGGAGTTAGGACTCACAAAAAATGATTTTGAGTTCCATTCCAAACACTTCCTCCAAGTCCATGGAACGGCGATGGGCAAAAAGTTTGCCCCAGCTTATGCCAACATTTACATGGCGGACTGGGAACAAACAGCTTTCCCCAAATGTTGCAAATTGCCTGCATTCTATGTACGATACTTGGACGATATATTTGGTGTTTGGAGCCACTCGATGGTTGAGTTTAGGGATTTCATTGGGGTTTTAAATACTCATCACCCATCAATTTCAATTAAGTTTGATCTCCAGAGAGAGAAAATTGAGTTTCTGGACACTGAGGTTTTCATTGTTGAGGGAGAGAATGGAGGAGGATGTTTACGAACGAGGGTCTTTTTTAAGCCGACGGACACCCATGCATTGCTGCACAAGTCCAGCTACCACCCGAGGCATACGTACCGGGGAATAGTAAAATCACAATTGATAAGGTTTAGCAGGATTTGTGCAGCCGCGGAGGATGTCGAGTTGGCCACCAAGACCCTATTTCGAGCTCTTAAGCTGCGGGGGTACAGCAGAACGTTCCTCCGGGGCATTAAGACAGAGGTCCGACAAACCTTTCAATCAGGGCCGAGACCTAAGAGAGAGGACGAAAATTACCATCTTGTCCCCCTAGTGTCAACTTTCTCTCCTGCCTCCTTGGCATTGAACTCAGCAGTGAAAAGCAACTTTATAAAGGTAAAGAACCAAGTTGAGTCTCTCTCGGAGTTCAAAATAATAGCTGCATTCAGAAGGAACAAAAATCTGAAGGACTTCCTGGTGCATGCTTCTTTGGGTGATAAAGTAAAAAAACAAACACATGCAAAATATTTTAAAAGGGTTAAATATATCCAAAATAAATATACTCACCTGGGCGAACCTGTTTGGTTGGTTTCTGGGCCAGGGTCGGTGAATTTGGTCTATTGCATCGAGTGCAGAACCTGCGGCAGACTGTATATTGGTCAGACCAAGAACAGTCTGCTGGAGAGACTCAAACAGCATCTGTACTCAATCGATAGGACCAATAAGGCGACTCATGTTTACGAACATTTTAGAAACCATGGGAGCGATAATCTCGCCATCATGGGCCTAGAGTCGGGTTCCTGGTGGTCTGACAGACAAAGACTGAGGAGGGAGAGACAGTGGATTGAAAAATTAAATACTGTTTATCCCTTTGGACTTAATCAGGTCTAGTAGAATCAGTCTGGGAGATTGTTTTGATATGGTGAAGGAGTGGTCTTAAAATGAAAAAACACCCTTTGTTATTTATATTTTACCATGTTTTTAGCCGGAGGGGTGACCTCCAAACGATGGGGGCCCCCCCAAGGCAACGTAGCACTTATTTATATTTTAGCATGGTTTTAGTATTTAAAGGTGTGTTATTCTCTTCAGGTATTTATTTAAGACCCCCCCATATTACTAAAACATTAAAATGAAAATGTACTTACCTCCTGGACGATAGTCGTGATACCTCTAATGTCGACCTCCTAATGTATCCTAACGTTGATGGTGAAAACCGGAGTTAAAAATTCCCTTTTTTTTGAGAAACCATAAGTGGTTGAGGTCTATTTTGAAGAATTGTGAGCCCGTGCATTCTGACTGCCTTCGGCAGCCAGAGCCTCTTTTCCTGCACCTAACCCTAACCCTAACCCTAACCCTAATTAGGATCAGCTAGCACAAATTTATAATCGGCAAGGTAGATATGATGGAAGAATTCCAAGTTTTGGGGGAGCATTTTTGGAATTAATAAAAACTTCAATATATCCAAATATAAAGCAAAATGCCTTGATATTATGGTTTTATATCTTTCTTTTGACATAACAGATAATTTCACAATGAACAAAACTCTGAAGTTATTTATATTTTTTCAGAAAATTGCTTAATTAAACTATCTCAAACTGCAATGATTTATTTCACCACTGGATGGCAGAAGCGCTCCATCTTAAAACTTTGTGTTGTTTTCTACATATTGGGATGAGGATATTCTGGAACTTCCACCTTTTTGACATTGATACTGGCAGGGACCCTCTAATAAATGTCTGCGGGGAAATAAGCACCCAAAGTGGGGTAGGCAGCCAGGTGCTATTCACGAATTGCCACCTTAACTTCCATTTTCTTTTACTTAAATATAGGCAGGAACTCTCTACTGAATGTGTACGGGGAAATGAGTACCTAATGTCGGGTAAGCAGCCAGGTGATATTATGGAAGTTGGCCTTCAACTTCCAACTTTTTGACATCGATCCAGGCAGGGACCTTCTACTGATTGTCTGCGGGGAAATAAGCACCCAAAGTCGGGTAGGCAGCCGGGTGCTAGCCCGGAATTGCTATCTTAACTTCCATTGGCTGTTGTGGGCAACAAACTGGACTGCCTCACAACGGTGTTGGAGAGAAGGACCCTGAATAGGTTGCTGTCTATCTTGGACAATGTCCACCACCCACTACACAGTACCCTCAACAGACAGAACAGCATATTCAGTGGAAGACTCCTCTCACTGTCATGCTCATCGAACAGGCTGAGGAAGTACTTTGTCCCCAGGGCCATTCAGCTACATAATGCCACGCCGAAGGGGAGGGGGAGGGAGATGGACTCTGCATGAGTCTACCTCACTCTGCCCTTCTCTTCTTATCTCTTCTATTAATTACCTCCCAATGACTCAATACAATACACAGGGCAGTGCTAGGAGCTCTGTGTGTGTCTGTGTGACCCTCAGTGACCTTTAATAGACAGCAGGCTAATGAGGCCTAACTGGGCAGGTGTCTGTAGCTCTGGGCCTCCCAGTGACTCAATACAATACACAGGACAGTGTTTGGTGGTCTCTCTGTGTCTGTATGACCCTCAGTGACCTTTAATAGACTGCAGGCTTTTGGGACATGTGAGTGCATTTGGGCCTCCCAGTGACTTAACAACTTATATCTCTTTGCACCATCAACACACACACACACACACGCAAGCTCGAGAACTTTGCACTATGATACAAGCACGTGTATATGATTTATGTTTGTATGTCTGTGAGGTAGTGTATAAGCCCTATGTGTATGTGATTTATATATGTTTGCCTGTGAGGTAGTGTAAAAGTCCTATGTGTATGTGATTTATGAATGTATGTCTGTGAGAAAGTGTATAGGCCCTATGTGTATGTGATTTATGTATGTATGCCTGTGAGGTAGTGTATAAGTCCTATGTGTATGTGCTTTATGAATGTATGTCTGTGAGGAAGTGTATGAGCCCTATGTGTATGTGATTTATGTATGTATGCCTGTGAGTAAGTGTATTAGCTACTATGGATAACCTAAATTTCCCTCAGGATAAATAAAGTATCCATCTATCTATATATCTAGATCCAGGCAGGGACCTTCTACTGATTGTCTGCGGGGAAATAAGCACCCAAAGTGGGGTAGGCAGCCAGGTGATACTTGGGAGTTAGACTTCAACTTCTATCTCCTTTACTTATATCCAGGCAGGGACCCTCTACTGATTGTCAGCGGGGAAATAAGCACCCAAAGTGGGGTAGGCAGCCAGGTGCTACTTGGGAGTTAGACTTCAACTTCTATCTCCTTTACTTTTATACAGGCAGGGACCCTTTACTGATTGTCTGCAGGGAAATAAGCACCCAAGGAGGGGTAGAAAGCCAGGTACTATTTTGAAATTGCTACCTTAACTTCCATCTCATTGACTTAGATCCAGGCAGGGACCCTTTACTGATTGTCTGCGGGGAATTAAGCACCCAAAGAGGGGTAGAAAGCCAGGTACTATTCCGGAATTGCTATCTTAACTTCATTCTCATTGACTTAGATCCAGGGAGGGACACTCTACTGATTGTCTGCGGGGAAATAAGCACTCAAAGTGGGGTAAAAAGCCAGGTACTATTCCAGAATTGCTACCTTAACTTCCATCTCATTGACTTAGATCAAGGGAGGGACCCTCTACTGATTGTCTGCGGGGAAATAAGCACCCAAAGTGGGGTATGCAGCCAGGTGCTTTTCTGGAATTGCTACCTTAACTTCCATCTCTTTGACTTAGATCCAGGCAGGGACCTTCTACTGATTGTCTGCGGGGAAATAAGCACTCAAAGTGGGGTAGAAAGTCAGGTACTATACCAGAATTGCTACCTTAACTTCCATCTCATTGACTTAGATCCAGGGAGGGACCTTCTACTGATTGTCTGCGGGGAAATAAGCACTCAAAGTGGGGTAGAAAGCCAGGCACTATTCCAGAATTGCTACCTTAACTTCCATCTCATTGACTTAGATCAAGGGAGGGACCCTCTACTGATTGTGTGCGGGGAAATAAGCACCCAAAGTGGGGTATGCAGCCAGGTGCTTTTCTGGAATTGCTACCTTAACTTCCATCTCTTTGACTTAGATCCAGGCAGGGACCTTCTACTGATTGTCTGCGGGGAAATAAGCACTCAAAGTGGGGTAGAAAGCCAGGTACTATACCAGAATTGCTACCTTAACTTCCATCTCATTGACTTAGATCCAGGGAGGGACCTTCTACTGATTGTCTGCGGGGAAATAAGCACTCAAAGTGGGGTAGAAAGCCAGGTACTATTCCAGAATTGCTACCTTAACTTCCATCTCATTGACTTAGATCCAGGGAGGGACCTTCTACTGATTGTCTGCGGGGAAATAAGCACTCAAAGTGGGGTAGAAAGCCAGGTACTATTCCAGAATTGCTACCTTAACTTCCATCTCATTGACTTAGATCCAGGGAGGGACACTCTGCTGATTGTCTGCGGGGAAATAAGCAGTCAAAGTGGGGTAGAAAGCCAGGTGCTATTCCGTAATTGCTACCTTAACTTCCATTTCATTGACTTAGATCCAGGGAGGGACACTCTATTGATTGTCTGCGGGGAAATAAGCACTCAAAGTGGGGTAGAAAGCCAGGTACTAGTCCAGAATTGCTACCTTAACTTCCATCTCTTTGACTTAGATCAAGGGAGGGACCTTCTACTGATTGTCTGCGGGGAAATAAGCAGTCAAAGTGGGGTAGAAAGCCAGGTGCTATTCCGGAATCGCTACCTTAACTTCCATCTCATTGACTTAGATCCAGGGAGGGACACTCTGCTGATTGTCTGCGGGGAAATAAGCAGTCAAAGTGGGGTAGAAAGCCAGGTGCTATTCCGGAATCGCTACCTTAACTTCCATCTCTTTGACTTAGATCCAGGCAGGGACCTTCTACTGATTGTCTGCGGGGAAATAAGCACCCAAAGTGGGGTAGAAAGCCAGGTGCTATTCCGTAATTGCTACCTTAACTTCCATCTCTTTGACTTAGATCCAGGCAGGGACCTTCTACTGATTGTCTGCGGGGAAATAAGCACCAAAAGTGGGGTAGAAAGCCAGGTACTATTCCGTAATTGCTACCTTAACTTCCATCTCTTTGACTTAGATCCAGGCAGGGACCTTCTACTGATTGCCTGCGGGGAAATAAGCAGTCAAAGTGGGGTAGGCAGCCAGGTAATATTCCACAATTGCTACCTTAACTTCCATCTCTTTGACTTAGATCCAGGGAGGGACCCTTTACTGATTGTCTGCGGGGAATTAAGCACCCAAAGAGGGGTAAAAAGCCAGGTACTATTCCGGAATTGCTACCTTAACTTCCATCTCATTGACTTAGATCCAGGGAGGGACACTCTACTGATTGTCTGCAGGGAAATAAGCACTCAAAGTGGGGTAGAAAGCCAGGTACTATTCCAGAATCGCTACCTTAACTTCCATCTCATTGACTTAGATCCAGGGAGGGACACTCTGCTGATTGTCTGCGGGGAAATAAGCAGTCAAAATGGGGTAGAAAGCCAAGTGCTATTCCGTAATTGCTACCTTAACTTCCGTTTCATTGACTTAGATCCAGGGAGGGACACTCTATTGATTGTCTGCGGGGAAATAAGCACTCAAAGTGGGGTAGAAAGCCAGGTACTATTCCGGAATCGCTACCTTAACTTCCATCTCATTGACTTAGATCCAGGGAGGGACACTCTGCTGATTGTCTGCGGGGAAATAAGCACCCAAAGTGGGGTAGAAAGCCAGGTGCTATTCCGTAATTGCTACCTTAACTTCCATCTCTTTGACTTAGATCCAGGCAGGGACCTTCTACTGATTGTCTGCGGGGAAATAAGCACCCAAAGTGGGGTAGAAAGCCAGGTACTATTCCGTAATTGCTACCTTAACTTCCATCTCTTTGACTTAGATCCAGGCAGGGACCTTCTACTGATTGCCTGCGGGGAAATAAGCACTCAAAGTGGGGTAGGCAGCCAGGTAATATTCCACAATTGCTACCTTAACTTCCATCTCTTTGACTTAGATCCAGGGAGGGACCCTTTACTGATTGTCTGCGGGGAAATCAGCAGTCAAACTGGGGTAGAAAGCCAGGTGCTATTCCGTAATTGCTACCTTAACTTCCGTTTCATTGACTTAGATCCAGGGAGGGACACTCTATTGATTGTCTGCGGGGAAATAAGCACTCAAAGTGGGGTAGAAAGCCAGGTACTATTCCATAATTGCTACCTTAACTTCCATCTCATTGACTTAGATCAAGGGAGGGACCTTCTACTGATTGTCTGCGGGGAAATCAGCAGTCAAAGTGGGGTAGAAAGCCAGGTGCTATTCCGGAATCGCTACCTTAACTTCAATCTCATTGACTTAGATCCAGGGAGGGACACTCTACTGATTGTCTGCGGGGAAATAAGCACCCAAAGTGGGGTAGAAAGCCAGGTGCTATTCCGGAATCGCTACCTTAACTTCCATCTCTTTGACTTAGATCCAGGCAGGGACCTTCTACTGATTGTCTGCGGGGAAATAAGCACCCAAAGTGGGGTAGAAAGCCAGGTGCTATTCCGTAATTGCTACCTTAACTTCCATCTCTTTGACTTAGATCCAGGCAGGGACCTTCTACTGATTGTCTGCGGGGAAATAAGCACCAAAAGTGGGGTAAAAGGCAGGTACTATTCCGGAATCGCTACCTTAACTTCCATCTCATTGACTTAGATCCAGGGAGGGACACTCTGCTGATTGTCTGCGGGGAAATAAGCAGTCAAAGTGGGGTAGAAAGCCAGGTGCTATTCCGTAATTGCTACCTTAACTTCCATCTCTTTGACTTAGATCCAGGCAGGGACCTTCTACTGATTGTCTGCGGGGAAATAAGCACCCAAAGTGGGGTAGAAAGCCAGGTACTATTCCGTAATTGCTACCTTAACTTCCATCTCTTTGACTTAGATCCAGGCAGGGACCTTCTACTGATTGCCTGCGGGGAAATAAGCACTCAAAGTGGGGTAGGCAGCCAGGTAATATTCCACAATTGCTTCCTTAACTTCCATCTCTTTGACTTAGATCCAGGGAGGGACCCTTTACTGATTGTCTGCGGGGAAATCAGCAGTCAAAGTGGGGTAGAAAGCCAGGTGCTATTCCGTAATTGCTACCTTAACTTCCGTTTCATTGACTTAGATCCAGGGAGGGACACTCTATTGATTGTCTGCGGGGAAATAAGCACTCAAAGTGGGGTAGAAAGCCAGGTACTATTCCAGAATTGCTACCTTAACTTCCATCTCATTGACTTAGATCAAGGGAGGGACCTTCTACTGATTGTCTGCGGGGAAATCAGCAGTCAAAGTGGGGTAGAAAGCCAGGTGCTATTCGGGAATCGCTACCTTAACTTCAATCTCATTGACTTAGATCCAGGGAGGGACACTCTACTGATTGTCTGCGGTGAAATAAGCACCCAAAGTGGGGTAGAAAGCCAGGTGCTATTCCGGAATCGCTACCTTAACTTCCATCTCTTTGACTTAGATCCAGGCAGGGACCTTCTACTGATTGTCTGCGGGGAAATAAGCACCCAAAGTGGGGTAGAAAGCCAGGTGCTATTCCGTAATTGCTACCTTAACTTCCATCTCTTTGACTTAGATCCAGGTAGGGACCTTCTACTGATTGTCTGCGGGGAAATAAGCACCAAAAGTGGGGTAGAAAGCCAGGTACTATTCCGTAATTGCTACCTTAACTTCCATCTCTTTGACTTAGATCCAGGCAGGGACCTTCTACTGATTGCCTGCGGGGAAATAAGCACTCAAAGTGGGGTAGGCAGCCAGGTAATATTCCACAATTGCTACCTTAACTTCCATCTCTTTGACTTAGATCCAGGGAGGGACCCTTTACTGATTGTCTGCGGGGAATTAAGCACCCAAAGAGGGGTAAAAAGCCAGGTACTATTCCGGAATTGCTACCTTAACTTCCATCTCATTGACTTAGATCTAGGGAGGGACGCTGTACTGATTTTCTGGGGGGAAATAAGCACCCAAAGTCGGGTAGACAGTGAGAAGATACTTGGGAGTTAGACTTCAACTTCTATCTCCTGTACTTAGATCCAGGCAGGGACCCTCTACTGATTGTCTGCGGGGAAATAAGCACCCAAAGTCGGGTAGGCAGCCAGGTGCTATTCCGGAATTGCTTACTTAACTTCCAATTATATTACCTTACTTCCACATGTACTACCTCACACACAGGCATGGACCCTTTACTGATTGTCTGCGGGGAAATAAGCACCCAAAGTGGGGTAGAAAACCAGGTACTATTCCAGAATCGCTACCTTAACTTCCATCTCATTGACTTAGATCCAGGGAGGGACACTCTGCTGATTGTCTGCGGGGAAATAAGCAGTCAAAGTGGGGTAGAAAGCCAGGTGCTATTCCGTAATTGCTACCTTAACTTCCGTTTCATTGACTTAGATCCAGGGAGGGACACTCTATTGATTGTCTGCGGGGAAATAAGCACTCAAAGTGGGGTAGAAAGCCAGGTACTATTCCGGAATCGCTACCTTAACTTCCATCTCATTGACTTAGATCCAGGGAGGGACACTCTGCTGATTGTCTGCGGGGAAATAAGCACCCAAAGTGGGGTAGAAAGCCAGGTGCTATTCCGTAATTGCTACCTTAACTTCCATCTCTTTGACTTAGATCCAGGCAGGGACCTTCTACTGATTGTCTGCGGGGAAATAAGCACCCAAAGTGGGGTAGAAAGCCAGGTACTATTCCGTAATTGCTACCTTAACTTCCATCTCTTTGACTTAGATCCAGGCAGGGACCTTCTACTGATTGCCTGCGGGGAAATAAGCACTCAAAGTGGGGTAGGCAGCCAGGTAATATTCCACAATTGCTACCTTAACTTCCATCTCTTTGACTTAGATCCAGGGAGGGACCCTTTACTGATTGTCTGCGGGGAAATCAGCAGTCAAACTGGGGTAGAAAGCCAGGTGCTATTCCGTAATTGCTACCTTAACTTCCGTTTCATTGACTTAGATCCAGGGAGGGACACTCTATTGATTGTCTGCGGGGAAATAAGCACTCAAAGTGGGGTAGAAAGCCAGGTACTATTCCATAATTGCTACCTTAACTTCCATCTCATTGACTTAGATCAAGGGAGGGACCTTCTACTGATTGTCTGCGGGGAAATCAGCAGTCAAAGTGGGGTAGAAAGCCAGGTGCTATTCCGGAATCGCTACCTTAACTTCAATCTCATTGACTTAGATCCAGGGAGGGACACTCTACTGATTGTCTGCGGGGAAATAAGCACCCAAAGTGGGGTAGAAAGCCAGGTGCTATTCCGGAATCGCTACCTTAACTTCCATCTCTTTGACTTAGATCCAGGCAGGGACCTTCTACTGATTGTCTGCGGGGAAATAAGCACCCAAAGTGGGGTAGAAAGCCAGGTGCTATTCCGTAATTGCTACCTTAACTTCCATCTCTTTGACTTAGATCCAGGCAGGGACCTTCTACTGATTGTCTGCGGGGAAATAAGCACTCAAAGTGGGGTAGGCAGCCAGGTAATATTCCACAATTGCTACCTTAACTTCCATCTCTTTGACTTAGATCCAGGGAGGGACACTCTGCTGATTGTCTGCGGGGAAATAAGCAGTCAAAGTGGGGTAAAAAGCCAGGTACTATTCCGGAATTGCTACCTTAACTTCCATCTCATTGACTTAGATCCAGGGAGGGACACTCTGCCGATTGTCTGCGGGGAAAGAAGCACCCAAAGTCAGGTAGAAAGCCAGGTACTATTCCGGAATTGCTACCTTAACTTCCATCTCATTGACTTAGATCCAGGCAGGGACCTTCTACTGATTGTCTGTGGGGAAATAAGCACCCAAAGTGGGGTAGAAAGCCAGGTACTATTCCAGAATTGCTACCTTAACTTCCATCTCATTGACTTAGATCCAGGGAGGGACCCTCTACTGATTGTCTGCGGGGAAATAAGCACCCAAAGTGGGGTAGGCAGCCAGGTACTAGTCCAGAATTGCTACCTTAACTTCCATCTCATTGACTTAGATCCAGGGAGGGACCTTCTACTGATTGTCTGCGGGGAAATAAGCACCCAAAGTGGGGTAGGCAGCCAGGTGCTTTTCTGGAATTGCTACCTTAACTTTCATCTCTTTGACTTAGATCCAGGCAGGCATATTCTACTGATTAACTGCGGGGAAATAAGCACTCAAAGTGGGGTAGAAAGCCAGGTACTATTCCAGAATTGCTACCTTAACTTCCATCTCATTGACTTAGATCTAGGGAGGGACGCTGTACTGATTGTCTGGGGGGAAATAAGCACCCAAAGTCGGGTAGACAGTGAGAAGATACTTGGGAGTTAGACTTCAACTTCTATCTCCTGTACTTAGATCCAGGCAGGGACCCTCTACTGATTGTCTGCGGGGAAATAAGCACCCAAAGTCGGGTAGGCAGCCAGGTGCTATTCCGGAATTGCTTGCTTAACTTCCAATTATATTACCTTACTTCCACATGTACTACCTCACACACAGGCATGGACCCTTTACTGATTGTCTGCGGGGAAATAAGCACCCAAAGTGGGGTAGAAAACCAGGTACTATTCCGGAATTGCTACCTTAACTTCCATCACATTGACTTAGATCCAGGCAGGGACCTTCTACTGTTTGTCAGCGGGGAAATAAGCACCCAAAGTCGGGTAGGCAGCCAGGTGCTATTCCGGAATTGCTTACTTAACTTCCATTTATATTACCTTACTTCCACATGTACTACCTCACACACAGGCATGGACCCTTTACTGATTGTCTGCGGGGAAATAAGCACTCAAAGTGGGGTAGAAAGCCAGGTACTATTCCAGAATTGCTGCCTTAACTTCCATCTCTTTGACTTAGATCCAGGGAGGGACACTCTACTGATTGTCTGCGGGGAAATAAGCACCCAAAGTGGGGTAGAAAGCCAGGTGCTATTCCGTAATTGCTACCTTAACTTCCATCTCTTTGACTTAGATCCAGGGAGGGACACTCTGCTGATTGTCTGCGGGGAAATAAGCAGTCAAAGTGGGGTAGAAAGCCAGGTGCTATTCCGTAATTGCTACCTTAACTTCCATCTCTTTGACTTAGATCCAGGCAGGGACCTTCTACTGTTTGTCAGCGGGGAAATAAGCACCCAAAGTCGGGTTGGCAGCCAGGTGCTATTCCGGAATTGCTTACTTAACTTCCATTTATATTACCTTACTTCCACATGTACTACCTCACACACAAGCATGGACCCTTTACTGATTGTCTGCGGGGAAATAAGCACTCAAAGTGGGGTAAAAAGCCAGGTACTATTCCGGAATTGCTACCTTAACTTCCATCTCATTGACTTAGATCCAGGGAGGGACACTCTGCCGATTGTCTGCGGGGAAAGAAGCACCCAAAGTCAGGTAGAAAGCCAGGTACTATTCCGGAATTGCTACCTTAACTTCCATCTCATTGACTTAGATCCAGGCAGGGACCTTCTACTGATTGTCTGCGGGAAATGGAGCACCCAAAGTCGGGTAGGCAGCCAGGTGCTATTCCAGAATTGCTACCAAAACTTCCATCTCTTTTACTTTGATCCCCGACCCCCCAGAGGTGGCTGACAGGTGCCTGACCAGAGTGCACCTTCGGCGGGGATATCGTTGGGAAGTTAGCCTGGGACCCCCTCCAGGGGACACGCCCCCCTCCAAAAAATCAGACTTAATCACCGGTCCACCCTTAAGACCGTTACCAGCCTTAAACACCTTATACGAGGATTCAGGTGATGTTGCGCGGCCTACGGATCCACGGCCCATGGTTAACCAAAAAGAAAATTCCACCCATGGTTAACCAAAAAGAAATTCCACCCATGGTTAACCAAAAAAAAAAAATCACCCATGGTTAACCAAAAAGGAATTTTGGTTCACCATGGGCTGGCAGTCCCATGGCCGTGTGCCCCAACCATGAAGCCTAGGGGAGAGTGCATAAGTCGGGCAAGACATGGAAGTTTGCAGAGTGCTTAAGGCTGGGTTTCAGGTAGTAAATGTGGAAGTTAGGTCACACATATGGAAGTTCAGGTTGCCCTTCCGGAGTATTAACTGGATGTTTACCCGACTTTGGGTGCTCGTTTCCCCGCAGACAATCAGTAGAGGGTCCCTGCATGGGTGTGAGGTAGTAAATGTGGAAGTTAGGTCATACATATGGAAGTTCAGGTTACCCTTCCGGAGTATTAACTGGATGTTTACCCGACTTTGGGTGCTCTTTTCCCCGCAGATATTCAGCAGAAAGTCCCTGACTGGATCTAAGTTAAAGAGATGGAAGTTGAAGTCTAAGTTCCCAAACAACACCTGGCTGCGAACCCGACTTTGGGTGCTCATATCCCCGCAGACAATCAGTAGAGGGTCCCTGCATTGGTGTCAGGTAGTAAATGTGGAAGTTAGGTCATACATATGGAAGTTCAGGTTGCCCTTCCGGAGTATTAACTGGATGTTTACCTGACTTTGGGTGCTCGTTTCCCCGCAGACAATCAGTAGAGGGTCCCTGCATGGGTGTGAGGTAGTAAATGTGGAAGTTAGGTCATACATATGGAAGTTCAGGTTAACCTTCCGGAGTATTAACTGGATGTTTACCCGACTTTGGGTGCTCTTTTCCCCGCAGACAATCAGTAGAGGGTCCCTGCATGGGTGTGAGGTAGTAAATGTGGAAGTTAGGTCATACATATGGAAGTTCAGGTTGCCTTTCCGGAGTATTAACTGGATGTTTACCCGACTTTAGGTGGTAATTTCCCCGCAGATATTCAGCAGAGAGTCCCTGACTGGATCTAAGTTAAAGGGATGGAAGTTGAAGTCTAAGTTCCCAAACAACACCTGGCTGCGAACCCGACTTTGGGTGCTCATATCCCCGCAGACAATCAGTAGAGGGTCCCTGCATTGGTGTCAGGTAGTAAATGTGGAAGTTAGGTCATACATATGGAAGTTCAGGTTGCCCTTCCGGAGTATTAACTGGATGTTTACCCGACTTTGGGTGCTCGTTTCCCCGCAGACAATCAGTAGAGGGTCCCTGCATGGGTGTGAGGTAGTAAATGTGGAAGTTAGGTCATACATATGGAAGTTCAGGTTGCCCTTCCGGAGTATTAACTGATTGTTTACCCGACTTTGGGTGCTCTTTTCCCCGCAGACAATCAGTAGAGGGTCCCTGCATGGGTGTCAGGTAGTAAATGTGGAAGTTAGGTCATACATATGGAAGTTCAGGTTACCCTTCCGGAGTATTAACTGGATGTTTACCCGACTTTAGGTGGTAATTTCCCCGCAGATATTCAGCAGAGAGTCCCTGACTGGATCTAAGTTAAAGAGATGGAAGTTGAAGTCTAAGTTCCCAAACAACACCTGGCTGCTAACCCGACTTTGGGTGCTCATTTCCCCGCAGACAATCAGTAGAGGGTCCCTGCATGGGTGTCAGGTAGTAAATGTGAAAGTTAGGTCACACATATGGAAGTTCAGGTTGCCCTTCTGGAGTATTAACTGGATGTTTACCCGACTTTGGGTGCTCATTTCCCCGCAGACAATCAGTAGAGGGTCCCTGCATGGGTGTCAGGTAGTAAATCTGGAAGTCTAGGTTGCCCTTCTGGAGTGTCAACTGGATATTTACCCGACTTTAGGTCCTAATTCCCCCGCAGACACTAAGTGGAGGGTCCCTGCCTGGGTGTGAGGTAGTAAATGTGGAAGTTAGGTCAAATATATGGAAGTTCAGGTTGCCCTTCCAGAGTGTCAACTGGATGTTTACCCGACTTTAGGTGGTAATTTCCCCGCAGATATTCAGCATAGAGTCCCTGACTGGATCTAAGTTAAAGAGATGGAAGTTGAAGTCTAAGTTCCCAAACAACACCTGGCTGCAAACCCGACTTTGGTTGCTCATATCCCCGCAGACAATAAGTAGAAGGTCCCTGCATGGGTGTGAAGTAGTAAATGTGGAAGTTAGGTCATACATATGGAAGTTCAGGTTGCCCTTCCGGAGTATTAACTGGATATTTACCCGACTTTAGGTGCTCATTTCCCCGTAGATATTCAGTAGAGAGTCCCTAACTGAATCTAAGTTCCCAAACAACACCTGGCTGCCAACCCGACTTTTGGTGCTCATATCCCCGCAGACAATCAGTAGAGGGTCCCTGCATGGGTGTCAGGTAGTAAATCTGGAAGTCCAGGTTGCCCTTCTGGAGTATTAACTGGATGTTTACCCGACTTTAGGTCCTAATTCCCCCGCAGACACTAAGTGGAGGGTCCCTACCTGGGTATAAGGTAGTAAATGTGGAAGTTAAGTCATACATATGGAAGTTCAGGTTGCCCTTTCGGAGTATTAACTGGATTTTTACCCGACTTTAGGTGGTAATTTCCCCGCAGACACTAAGTGGAGGATCCCTGCCTGGGTGTGAGGTAGTAAATGTGGAAGTTAGGTCAAATATATGGAAGTTCAGGTTGCCCTTCCAGAGTGTCAACTGGATGTTTAACCGACTTTAGGTGGTAATTTCCCCGCAGCTTTTCAGCAGAGAGTCCCTGACTGGATCTAAGTTAAAGAGATGGAAGTTGAAGTCTAAATTCCCAAACAACACCTGGCTGCTAAACCGACTTTGGTTGCTCATAACCCCGCAGACAATCAGTAGAGGGTCCCTGCATGGGTGTGAGGTAGTAAATGTGGAAGTTAGGTCATACATATGGAAGTTCAGGTTGCCTTTCTGGAGTATTAACTGGATGTTTACCCGACTTTGGGTGCTCATTTCCCCGCAGACAATCAGTAGAGGGTCCCTGCATGGGTGTGAGGTAGTAAATGTGGAAGTTAGGTCATACATATGGAAGTTCAGGTTGCCTTTCCGGAGTATTAACTGGATGTTTACCCGACTTTAGGTGGTAATTTCCCCGCAGATATTCAGCAGAGAGTCCCTGACTGGATCTAAGTTAAAGAGATGGAAGTTGAAGTCTAAGTTCCCAAACAACACCTGGCTGCGAACCCGACTTTGGGTGCTCATATCCCCGCAGACAATCAGTAGAGGGTCCCTGCATTGGTGTCAGGTAGTAAATGTGGAAGTTAGGTCATACATATGGAAGTTCAGGTTGCCCTTCCGGAGTATTAACTGGATGTTTACCCGACTTTGGGTGCTCATATCCCCGCAGACAATCAGTAGAGGGTCCCTGCATTGGTGTCAGGTAGTAAATGTGGAAGTTAGGTCATACATATGGAAGTTCAGGTTGCCCTTCCGGAGTATTAACTGGATGTTTACCTGACTTTGGGTGCTCGTTTCCCCGCAGACAATCAGTAGAGGGTCCCTGCATGGGTGTGAGGTAGTAAATGTGGAAGTTAGGTCATACATATGGAAGTTCAGGTTGCCCTTCCGGAGTATTAACTGGATGTTTACCCGACTTTGGGTGCTCTTTTCCCCGCAGACAATCAGTAGAGGGTCCCTGCATGGGTGTGAGGTAGTAAATGTGGAAGTTAGGTCATACATATGGAAGTTCAGGTTGCCTTTCCGGAGTATTAACTGGATGTTTACCCGACTTTAGGTGGTAATTTCCCCGCAGATATTCAGCAGAGAGTCCCTGACTGGATCTAAGTTAAAGAGATGGAAGTTGAAGTCTAAGTTCCCAAACAACACCTGGCTGCGAACCCGACTTTGGGTGCTCATATCCCCGCAGACAATCAGTAGAGGGTCCCTGCATTGGTGTCAGGTAGTAAATGTGGAAGTTAGGTCATACATATGGAAGTTCAGGTTGCCCTTCCGGAGTATTAACTGGATGTTTACCCGACTTTGGGTGCTCGTTTCCCCGCAGACAATCAGTAGAGGGTCCCTGCATGGGTGTGAGGTAGTAAATGTGGAAGTTAGGTCATACATATGGAAGTTCAGGTTAACCTTCCGGAGTATTAACTGGATGTTTACCCGACTTTGGGTGCTCTTTTCCCCGCAGATATTCAGCAGAAAGTCCCTGACTGGATCTAAGTTAAAGAGATGGAAGTTGAAGTCTAAGTTCCCAAACAACACCTGGCTGCGAACCCGACTTTGGGTGCTCATATCCCCGCAGACAATCAGTAGAGGGTCCCTGCATTGGTGTCAGGTAGTAAATGTGGAAGTTAGGTCATACATATGGAAGTTCAGGTTGCCCTTCCGGAGTATTAACTGGATGTTTACCTGACTTTGGGTGCTCGTTTCCCCGCAGACAATCAGTAGAGGGTCCCTGCATGGGTGTGAGGTAGTAAATGTGGAAGTTAGGTCATACATATGGAAGTTCAGGTTAACCTTCCGGAGTATTAACTGGATGTTTACCCGACTTTGGGTGCTCTTTTCCCCGCAGACAATCAGTAGAGGGTCCCTGCATGGGTGTGAGGTAGTAAATGTGGAAGTTAGGTCATACATATGGAAGTTCAGGTTGCCTTTCCGGAGTATTAACTGGATGTTTACCCGACTTTAGGTGGTAATTTCCCCGCAGATATTCAGCAGAGAGTCCCTGACTGGATCTAAGTTAAAGGGATGGAAGTTGAAGTCTAAGTTCCCAAACAACACCTGGCTGCGAACCCGACTTTGGGTGCTCATATCCCCGCAGACAATCAGTAGAGGGTCCCTGCATTGGTGTCAGGTAGTAAATGTGGAAGTTAGGTCATACATATGGAAGTTCAGGTTGCCCTTCCGGAGTATTAACTGGATGTTTACCCGACTTTGGGTGCTCGTTTCCCCGCAGACAATCAGTAGAGGGTCCCTGCATGGGTGTGAGGTAGTAAATGTGGAAGTTAGGTCATACATATGGAAGTTCAGGTTAACCTTCCGGAGTATTAACTGGATGTTTACCCGACTTTAGGTGCTCATTTCCCCGTAGATATTCAGTAGAGAGTCCCTGACTGGATCTAAGTTAAAGAGATGGAAGTTGAAGTCTAAGTTCCCAAACAACACCTGGCTGCTAAACCGACTTTGGTTGCTCATAACCCCTCAGACAATCAGTATAGGGTCCCTGCATGGGTGTGAGGTAGTAAATGTGGAAGTTAAGTCATACATATGGAAGTTCAGGTTGCCCTTTCGGAGTATTAACTGGATGTTTACCCGACTTTAGGTGGTAATTTCCCCGCAGACACTAAGTGGAGGATCCCTGCCTGGGTGTGAGGTAGTAAATGTGGAAGTTAGGTCGAATTTATGGAAGTTCAGGTTGACCTTCCAGAGTGTGAACTGGATGTTTACCCGACTTTAGGTGGTAATTTCCCCGCAGCTTTTCAGCAGAGAGTCCCTGACTGGATCTAAGTTAAAGAGATGGAAGTTGAAGTCTAAGTTCCCAAAAAACACCTCGCTGCTAACCCGACTTTGGGTGCTGATTTCCCCGCACACAGAACTTACACATTTACTACTTGACACCCAGTCTTAAGCATTTCATTACACAACTTGCTTCACCTATTGAAAGAAAAATTACAACTTTTTACTTTTACAACTTTTTAATGTGAACGTGATATGAACTTTGAACTTCTTTTTTGAAAAAAAAACTAAATAAAAAATATAAATTAAATAGCATTAAAGTCCTCGTCCCCTTTTCCCTCCTCCTCAGTGGTCTGTCCCGGACTCAGACCCACTGGAGCCCGAGACAGACTCACTGGAGCTAGAGCTTCCGGACTCTTCCTCTCTGGCTTGGGCTTCCTCCTGGCCCTTCTCCTCACCCTCCTCAGTGGAGGAAAAGGAACTCCCAGAACTTGAACTGC
This sequence comes from Sprattus sprattus, assembly GCF_963457725.1. Classification (NCBI taxonomy): domain Eukaryota; kingdom Metazoa; phylum Chordata; class Actinopteri; order Clupeiformes; family Clupeidae; genus Sprattus; species Sprattus sprattus. The sequence continues at coordinate 49,512 of NW_027667011.1, read as the reverse complement.
TGGTATCTGACATTCCCTCCTGGCCCTCATCTACCTGATCCTCCTCATCCTCTCTCCTTTCCTGACCTGCCTCCTCATGGTGTTTGGGCTCCTCTGAGACCCCTGGCACATCAAAATGAGGATTAAGCTGTTTTTCTGTACAATTCATTAAACACTTAGAAAACATATCATGACAATCATTACAAAATCAAGAAAACACCAAAAACGACACCCACTTTTAGCCGGCCTGGCCGAGTCCATTAGGGACCTCAAAATACTCAGTCTTATGGACTGGGCTTGTTTGGCTGTGGCCTCCGGGACATAAAACTTTTTCGCCGTCTTTGGATCATGGGCCATTGCCTGACACACCTTCTCTCTCTCTTCAAAAGGTAGCATCACATCTGTCTGTGGGAGAGAAAGTGCTTTATGGATATAGAACATTTTTATATCAGCTTATTGGTCAAATTGATAGGAACATACATGAGTTGAAATTGCCGTCCTAATGTCCGTTAATGTGGGTGACCCCGGCAGTCCACACTCGGCCCAAACTCGACTGACAAACACCCCCATTCTTGTCATTTCTCCTTCTGCACTATTAAAGAACAGCGTCTTTGGTGGGTTATGGTAACCAGGGAGGCTTGGCCTCAATTCACAGAACTCCCTAAGGAGCCTGTAGAGGTCCTTTGTAATACAGATCTTTGCAGCCCCAAAAGTCTTCGCCGTTTTATGCAGAGGTACCTGAGAAAATGGACAGGCATTGGAAAAGACTTTACCAGACAGGTTGGAAGAACTTTGCAGCAGTCATTATATGTAACTAATGACCTGCGAATGTTGGGGTGGATTCAAATCAACAGAACTTTTTGGAACATTCTGAAGAGTAATATAATAAACTCACTGTAATGGTGAAAGAGGCCTTATAGGCCTCTGCGGTCTCAACATCCTCTACAGTCATTCCCAAAAATACACATTTTCGGTGGCCTGTGGACGCTGCCATGCCCCCCACCAACAGCCCTACCACTCGGGCCAGAAGACTTGGGTTGGCTTGATCCAAACGGAGGTCCTGCAGAGCTTGGGGTAACCTTTGGCCGACCTGCTGGATGAAGGCCAGGAGGTGCTCAGCCAGTATGAGTTTCCCTGTAAGAGAGAACAGTATACCATGTCGAGACAAGATAGTTTTATCAGCATACCTCTTTCATCAGCACCTATTTTCTTTCAAACTTACCACATTTAAACCTTCGATATTCTTGCCTTTGAATTACAACTCGGGGCCCTAGGCATCTTTTCCACAGGGAAAGCTTTTCTAATATCCAGCCAATCTTGAGGGGAGTGAGTCTGCAGCCATGCAGTTTTGAATACCTCAAGAAGGCCTCAATATCCAAAATGATATGCACCTGACTGGTTGGCTTCAGTCTGCCATTCAGACTTGTGAGATAGCTTGAGAAAAAGAAATAAAAAGAAATATATGAGCACTTCAAATATGGACTGTATTTTCAAAACTTTAAAGTGTGCTCTTATTTCATACCACGTGAATAGTGAAAACAACACACCTGTTCAGTTTGTGCATATCATTCAGGAAATTGAAGGTCTTATTGATGTCCCCCTTATTTCCTGACATATACAGGAGGAATTCCTTTACATAGCTCTTGCGTTGTTTTAGATTCCTAAGGGCCTGCTGGGACTGATTTGGTCCAATGAGGCTGGCTTCGAATTGGTCCAGCACATTATCTGAAAAATAGGTGGTCCCAGTTCTGTTCTGTTTAGGCTCTGGGCTCTGTTAAGCGCCTAGAGGCAATTGTATTGTTATAGCACTATGCAAATACAATAAACTGCCAAACAACCATTTGAATCAACTTACCCAGATTAGGCAAGGGTGTCTCTTGCTGTCCCACTGAAGGGCAGGAAGTCTCCCTTGTTGGAGAGTGGAGTGGAGAGAGCAGAGGAGGGAGCGGCGATGTGTGGGAAGTCACAGGTGAGGCAGGCTGCATCATGCTGGTTGTGGGTTGTGGCGATGTATGGGCAGTCACAGGTGAGGCAGGCTGCATCATGCTGGTTGTGGGTTGTGGCGATGTATGGGCAGTCACAGGTGAGGCAGGCTGCATCATGCTGGTTGTGGGTTGTGGCGATGTTTGGGCAGGCACAGGTGTGTGGGAAGTCACAGGTGAGGCAGGCTGCATCATGCTGGTTGTGGGTTGTGGCAATGTATGGGCAGTCACAGGTGAGGCAGGCTGCATCATGCTGGTTGTGGGTTGTGGCGTTGTTTGGGCAGGCACAGGTGAGGCAGGCGAGATGGGATGAGATGATTGTGGAGTGTCAGAACCTTGCTCTTTGCAAAGGGCCCTGAGGTAGTTCACCTCCTTCCTTAGCAGTTGGACATCTTTTTTCATGGCTTCAACCTCACTTGCCAGATGTCCAATGGATGGTGGTGTTGCGGTTGGTGGTGGTGGCTGCAAGGAGCAAGGTTCTGACACTCCTGACACTCCTGAGGTGGATGATGGCTGGACCTGTGGTGGATGATGGATAGCCTGTAGCTCCTGTAAAATGGCTTTCTTCTTCGCCATCTTGAGGAGCTTCTTCAGGCATCGACCCTGTTAAAAGATTATATTTCAAATTGTTTTAATCTAGCAAAATACATCTTCGAATAACATTTGATCAATTGTAAAAGTAAAACCTTTTGCTTGTGCTTGGTAATGATGTGCTTATCCAGCCGTGAGTACAGTTTGTCTGTACAGTTTGGTATTGGGCATCCCAGCTTCCCGCTGTACCTTCCAACGGTCAGGCTCCTCTCTCTCTTGTCTCTCATCCCGTGCGTGTGCCGCAGGTGACGCGCCAGGTTGGCAAATTCACCCTGGCACTTCGGACAAGTCTTTTTATCCTGTTATTCCAAAAAAAACTACATTATATTCCATAACAACTACATGAACTTCCAGAAAGCCAAAATAGTGTTCCAAAACAATGACATGAACTTCCAAAAAAACTGCATAATATTCCATAACAACTACATGAACTTCCAGAAAGTCTACACAGTGCTCCAAAACAATGACATGAACTTCCAAAAAAAACTACATTATATTCCATAACAACTACATGAACTTCCAGAAAGCCAAAACAGTGTTCCAAAACAATGACATGAACTTCCAAAAAAACCTACATTATATTCCATAACAACTACATGAACTTCCAGAAAGCCTACACAGTGTTCCAAAACAATGACATGAACTTCCAAAAAACCCTACATTATATTCCATAACAACTACATGAACTTCCAGAAAGCCTACACAGTGTTCCAAAACAATGACATGATCATCCAGGAAAGCTACGCTACGTTCCAAGACAACTACATGCGTTTTCGGAAAAGCAGATGTAATGAGATATGTCCATACCTTCATGGTCGCAATTGTGGAAATGAATGACGAATTGCCAAACCTTGCTATCTATACAGAAGATTTAGCATGCCTCCTAATTTGAATGGGCCCATTATGTTCACTACCACAAAAGCTACGCAGTGTTCCAAAACAACTACATGAACTTCCAGAAAAGCTACACAATAGTCCACAACATTAACATGAACTTCCAAAAAAGCTACGTAATAATTCAAAACAACTACATGAACTTTCAGATAAGCTACACAAAAGTCAACAACAGCTACGTGAACTTCAAAAAAAACCTACATTATATTCCATAACAACTACATGAACTTCCAGAAAGCCTACACAGTGTTCCAAAACAATGACATGAACATCCAGGAAAGCTACACTACGTTCCAAGAGAACTACATGCGTTTTCAGAAAAGCAGATATAATGAGATATGTCCATACCTTCATGGTCGCAATTGTGGAAATGAATGACGAAGTGCCAAACCTTGCTATCTATACAGAAGATTTAGCATGCCTCCTAATTTGAATGGGCCCATTATGTTCACTACCACAAAAGCTACGCAGTGTTCCAAAATAACTACATGAACTTCCAGAAAAGCTACACAATAGTCCACAACATTAACATGAACTTCCAAAAAAGCTACGTAATAATTCAAAACAACTACATGAACTTTCAGATAAGCTACACAAAAGTCAACAACAGCTACGTGAACTTAAAAAAAAACCTACATTATATTCCATAACAACTACATGAACTTCCAGAAAGCCTACTCAGTGTTCCAAAACAATGACATGAACATCCAGGAAAGCTACGCTACGTTCCAAGAGAACTACATGCGTTTTCAGAAAAGCAGATATGATGAGATATGTCCTTACCTTCATGGTCGCAATTGTGGAAATGAATGACGAAGTGCCAATTATTGCTATTTATACAGTTGATTTGGCACGCCTCCTAATTTGAATGGGCCAATTATGTTCACTACCACAAAAGCTACGCAGTGTTCCAAAACAACTACATGAACTTCCAGAAAAGCTACACAATAGTCCACAACATTAACATGAACTTCCAAAAAAGCTACGTAATAATTCAAAACAACTACATGAACTTTCAGATAAGCTACACATTAGTCCACAACAGCTACGTGAACTTCCAAAAAACCCTACATTATATTCCATAACAACTACATGAACTTCCAGATAAGCTACACAATAGTCCAAAACAGCTACATGAACTTCCAAAAAACCTACGTTATATTCCAAATCAACTACATGAACTTCCAGAAAGCCTACTCAGTGTTCCAAAACAATGACATTAACATCCAGGAAAGCTACGCTACGTTCCAAGAGAACTACATGCGTTTTCAGAATAAGCAGATATGATGAGATATGTCCTTACCTTCATGGTCGCAATTGTGGAAATGAATGACGAAGTGCCAATTATTGCTATTTATACAGTTGATTTGGCACGCCTCCTAATTTGAATGGGCCAATTATGTTCACCTCCAGAAAAGCTACGCAGTGTTCATCTAATACAGCTAATAGCTTTGGGCAAATTTATGGATGCAAAGGTGAATTAAAGACATGACTACTTCAGCAATCACCAATCAAACATTTTAATGAAATATGTGTACATCAATCTCGTTCCTTAACCATAATTCGAAGTCTGTTACGAACATTTTCAACAGATACATTCATCTTTTTGCACATTCCAAGAAGTGCTGGGTTGTTTTTAAGGGTGATTTGAATACTCCGTACCCTGATGATCTTTTTCTGGATGTCAAATTGGAAGGCCAGTCTGAGCATTGCTAGGAATTCTGGTGAATAGCACAACCTTCTCCTTTCACGCTGTAAAGATTAAGAGGTCAATTATTAAGCAGTAACCCAAGTGAATTCAATCAATTAATTATATTATTACCTCCACAGGTCATACCTTACCTTTCTAGACGTTTTGGCAGTAAGCTGTTTGCCAGAGTGGAGCTTCTTTGTCACTGTAACTTTCTTCCCATTATCGCCCTCTTCTCCCTTCTTGCTCTTTCTTTTAACCGCTCTTGTTTTCTGAATCCTGCAAGCCTTTTGAGGGATCTTTTTCTTTTCAGGGATCTTTTTCTTTTGAGGTCTTGTAAGGGGCAGAGGAGGACTTTTCCTTTTTTGCAGCAGCTTGGAGAAATCTGTATTACTCAGAATGTTGTCAAGTTCATCCATCTCTGAGTCGCTGTCAGTAACTGCACTCTCAACCTGTGCAAAATATAAATGATTAGGAACTAAAGCACGCTGTAAAAATAGGGTCAATTCCGACAAAGCAACATCCATAAATTCTACTTACTGTATGGAATACGTTGGACTTGGGCTCCTGGTAAGGTGGAATGATCTGAGAGAACCGGGTCTCCTCATCCAGTTCATCCTCTAAAAAAACTGGTTTGAGTTCAATATACGTCTCTTGGTCCTCTAATTCATCAGGTGTTATGTGTACCTGTCCAGACAGACACGTGATAAGGAACTGCAACACGTTGTGATGTACAGTTAATGTGAAACAATCAACTTCCAAGAATTCTACTTACCTCTTCCATGTTCTGGGAGTTATCTAGCTGGTTATTTGGATTAACCAGAGACAACCCAAGATTCTCCTCCAGCTTCTCTTCGGTCTGGTTCACATGGCAAGAATAGGCAGACACGTGATAAGGAACTGCAACACGTTGTGATGTATAATTAATGTGGAACAATCAACTTCCAAGAATTCTACTTACCTCTTCCATGTTCTGGGAGTTATCTAGCTGGTTATTCAGATTAACCGGAGACAACCCAAGATTTTCCTCCAGCTTCCTCCAGCTTCTCTTCACATGGCAATAATAGGCTGTCCCGGTCTCTGCTTTCTCAATCCGATGACGCATGACAATTCTTGCAGTGTGTATGGATTTGAATGGAGAGATGGCGGCATTTATAGCCTTAGCTTGCCTACGTCATCTTGCTATTCAAACAGATAATAGACTATGCCTCCTAATTTGAATAGGCCAATCACATCCACTAACAGAAAATATACGCAATGTTCCAAAACTGCTACATGAACTTCCAGAAAAGCTACGCAATATTCCAAAACAACTACATGAACTTCCAGAAAAGCTACACAGTGTTCCAAAACAACTACATGAACTTCCAGAAAAGCTACACAGTGTTCCAAAACAATTACATGAACATCCAGGAAAGCTACACTATGTTCATCTAATACAGTTAATAGCCTTGGCCAGCTTTATGGATGCAAAGGTGAATTAAAGACATGACAACTTCAGCAATCTTTTTTATTTTTTATTGTGGTATACTATGACCAATATTATATAATAAATTATTAGCAGCAGGCCGAACAGGACTGCCGCCAAAGACAGTGTGAATAGGTCACACGGATTGCCACAGGTGCATCTGCAAGAAAAATGAATAATTTTAGTGAAAATAGTGGCAAATTAAATTGATTAGTAATATGCACAATATCAGTATAGAAAAGAGGAACTAAACTTGCCTGCAGGACCCTCCAATTTCTTCCACATCTGGGCGGCCAATCGGTATATTTGGGGGAACTGCTACATGAACAGGCACTATTACTGTGGTGAAGCCAGACAGTAGTATAGAATTTCATTAATATTTTTTACAGTAAAACTTTTGGACATAATGACTTAAACACAGAGTGAAAAGTTCCACATACCTGACATTTCTTCACCAAGATTTCCTTTCCAGCTTCACGCTTTTCCTCCAGCTTCTCTTTGGTCTGGTTCAAGATTTGGCTTGTCCTAGTCGGTGCTTTGTCAATCCGCTACATAACGATTCTTGCAGTGTGTATGGATTTGAATGGAGAGATGGCAGTATTTATAGCCTTAGCTCACCTACGTCATCTTGCTATTTTTACATCCTGCAAATCTATTGGTTATTGGTATAAATACTGGAGCAAATGAATTGGTTCAAATTATTGTCTGCAAGCCTGTGGAAACATATAAAAGGGGGATGAATCCAAAGGCACCCAACAATGGACTGGCAAATATTCCAAATATTACTATTGCTGACCGTCAAATGTAGCAGCGTCCTGATCAACTCGACCAACAAGAAACTTGTGGAGAAGGCGGTTGGAGGAGGCGCAGCACTGGACTGCCAATTCACCCTCGCCCCAGATGACCTTGGACCTCTGGAAATTGAGTGGACTCGGCTGTCTAACCCTGGACTAACAGAGGACCCAGTAATCATTGTGTATTCCGCCGGGCAGATCTATGACAACTACTACGTGCCACTCAAAGGCAGGGTCCACTTCATTTCAATGGATCCAAGGAAAGGAGATGCCTCCATTAACCTGCTACTACTGACACCCTCAGATTCTGGGACTTACAGGTGCCAAGTGAAGAAGGTCCCTGGTATCCAAAGAATTTCGGTTATCCTCCGGGTGATACATGCTCCCTCCAAGCCAAGTTGTCACACAAAGGGCACTGAAGAGGTGGGCAGAAATGTGGTGTTGCACTGCAATGCCCTGGAAGGTGCAATCCCCATCGACTACAACTGGCAGAGAACCACCGGACCCTACACGCTACCATCCTCTGCCCGCTTGGATGCTGTTGCAGGCACGCTCCACATCCCAGTAGCAGAAGAGAGGGATTCAGGGACCTATAGCTGCATTGCCAGGAACCGGGTTGGAATGGAGGGCTGCTTTTTGGAACTAAAGATTATTCCTCCTTCCATGGTTGGCATGGTAGCAGGAACAGTAGTGAGCAGCCTCCTGGTCCTTGCTGTGATCACCTTCAGTGTCTACCACCGCTACAAGTGCAAGGAGGAAATGGTGGAAGAAGACACCGCAAATGACATTAGAGAGGATGCAAGTCCCCCGAAACACAGAAGATTAGCCATCACAGGCGATGTGAGTGTCACAAGCAGCACCACTGACCTCTAAAATGAGAAATTACTTTGACTTGAATGAGAAAATAAAAAAAAGAACAAAAACTTACTTTGTTTGTCTTTCAAATATCTTTGAAAATGAAATGAATTGTATTAAAACACAAAATATAATATCAAAGAGTTTCACTCCATGAGGTGCTCATGATGTGGACTTCAGGTTCACCCAAAGTCGGGTAAACATCCAGTTAATACTCCAGAAGGGCAACCTGAACTTCCATATATATTACCTAACTTCCACATTTACTACCTCACACCCAGGCAGGGACCCTTTAGTGAAAGTGTGCGGGGAAATGAGCACCTAAAGTCGGGTAAATATCCAGTTAATACTCCGGAAGGGCAACCTGACCTTCCACATATATTACCTTACTTCCAGATGTACTACCTCTGACCCAAGCAGGGACCCTGTAGTGAATGTCTGCGGGGAAAGAAGCACCTAAAGTCGGGTAAACATCCAGTTAATACTCCGGAAGGGAAACCTGACCTTCCACATATATTACCTTAATTCCAGATGTACTACATCTGACCCAGGCAGGGACCCTGTAGTGAATGTCTGCGGGGAAATAAGCACATAAAGTCGGGTAAACATCCAGTTAATACTCTGGAAGGGAAACCTGAACTTCCATTTATAATACCTTACTTCCACATGTACTACCTCACACCCTGGCAGGGACCCTTTAGTGAATGTCTGCGGGGAAATGATCACCTTAAGTCGGGTAAACATTCGGTTAATAGTCCGGAAGGGAAACCTGAACTTCCATATATATTACCTTACTTCCAGATGTACTACCTCTGACCCAAGCAGGGACCCTGTAGTGAATGTCTGCGGGGAAAGAAGCACCTAAAGTCGGGTAAACATCCAGTTAATACTCCGGAAGGGAAACCTGACCTTCCACATATATTACCTTAATTCCAGATGTACTACATCTGACCCAGGCAGGGACCCTGTAGTGAATGTCTGCGGGGAAATAAGCACATAAAGTCGGGTAAACATCCAGTTAATACTCTGGAAGGGAAACCTGAACTTCCATTTATAATACCTTACTTCCACATGTACTACCTCACACCCTGGCAGGGACCCTTTAGTGAAAGTCTGCGGGGAAATGATCACCTTAAGTCGGGTAAACATCCGGTTAATAGTCCGGAAGGGAAACCTGAACTTCCATATATATTACCTTACTTCCACATGTACTACCTCACACCCAGGCAGGGACCCTTTAGTGAATGTCTGCGGGGAAAAGAGCACCTAAAGTCGGGTAAACATCCAGTTAATACTCCGGAAGGGTACCCTGAACTTCCATATATATTACATTACTTCCACATGTACTACCTCACACCCAGGCAGGGAGCCTTTACTGAATATGTGCGGGGAAATGATCACCTTAAGTCGGGTAAACATCCGGTTAATACTCCAGAAGGGCAACCTGAACTGCCATATATATTACATTACTTCCACATGTACTACCTCACATCCAGGCAGGGAGCCTTTACTGAATGTTTGCGGGGAAATGAGCACCTAGAGTCGGGAAAACATACAGTTAATACTGCGGAAGGGCAGCCTGGTGCTATTCGGGAACTTCTGATGGGGAATTTATGCCCCCTTGTGGCCATTTGGTGGTATCACACTAGCAACTTTCAAAGACTGAAAAAAAATAGTTAAATGTCTTAATTTTTGAAACAAGTTACAAATATAAACAACAAAAATCTAAAAGTAGCTCCTAATTTTTTTTTGTTAATTTCTGTGAACACTTAGTCCTTAACTGGAATTCCAGAGTTTCTACTTGGAAGTGCGCGGGATTTGGAGGCATCCATTGACATTACATCTGATGCGCTAACTGCATTCGCTAACCTTGGAAGTGAAGTAGCTTTTGTGGAAAAATTCCAAAGAGACTACCGATATCTCCAAGTGGGCTACATGAAATTCCAGAAGTGCTACACCGAGTGCCAACGTGGTTATAACCCTAACCCTAACCATAACCCATAGTGGCATTTCATTTCAATAACTTTCTTTTCATAACCCTAAACCAGATCTTTACCCTAAACCTAACCTCAGTATTGGACATATTGGACCCCCATCAGAACATCTACCCCATTATAATGCATAACCCCAGATTCCCTCACTCTAATGTCCGGCTTAACTCAGTGTGTTTTCTTTTTAAGTGTTTTTCTTTTTCTTTTGCTCTTGAGAAGGGAATGTCTTAAATGGTAGCTAGGGTTTGAAGGGTTATACCACCAACTCTATACCATCCAACACGTGTGAACATGTCAGCATACTTCACCTAAGTAGAAGATTAGCCTGTGCCCGTGCGCAAAAGTATCCTACATGGGGCTCGTGAGGGCTCCATGGAGGTATTTTTATTCCCCCAACACATAAACCTAACCGGCCTGTGCCTGGTCATCTTTTTTGAGAAGTCATAGCTTATAGAAATTAGTCGCACATAGACTTCCCCCTTCTTTATAGTAATGCTCCTCGTATTATTATCTTTCTTTTTCACTTCCTTCTATATTTGTTAAGTAATTTTCTTTTCAATTTTTGTTTAACTACCCTCATTTTTGTAAAATGCATTATTATAAGTTTCACCTGGCTTCTAATTACTGAGTGTTATTGGATGATTTGTTTTGTCTGTGCAAATAACATGTTTTACTTTTCAACCAATGACTGAGTTGCAGGTGGGAGGGGTGACCCCTTGACCTTGGGGTCTACACCCTTTTTTCCTGCAGGTGAAATCTTTAAGAGACCTGCTCCCCTCAGACCTGCAACTAATGCCCCTGATGAAGTCGAAATAGACGAAAGTACTTGGGTGACTGTTTTGCTTTTTTAAAAATCTCTTTTTTATCCTCCATGGAGTAACTTTTAAACCCTTTTTTAAGGATTTACCCCACTGGATGTAAGCACTTTCCATGTTTTTTCAAACTTCTTCTTGGAAGCACATGTCTGTGTAGCCAGGAGGCACACATCTCTCTCTTTCCTCCAGGCAAGGATGGGACATTCTAAAGACACAGAAAAGAAGACATCACAAAGGTACAAGTAACTTGATGTTTTTATTTTGATTTGCCTTCTGAATATATCCCCTGGATGGATTAAGGATTTAAGACTCTCTTTCCACTCGAACTGCTACAGCAGGCTAATTTAGCCGACAAACATTTGGGCAGCTAGCTCTCCAAGCACATGGCTGACTGCCCTATTTTGAAAGACTATTTGTAGTGTTTGTGTAGCTCCTCGCTGTTTGCACGTGTTCATTTGCACATAACACGGCTTTTAACATGTTTGCTTCCATTTAGCATGTATTTTTTTGCTGGTACATAGGGTTTTTTCAGAAAAAGTCTTCTATTCACCAACTGAATATAACCCTGTCCTGCATATGAGTGTGTTCCTCATTTAGGGGCACACTTGGAACCTGTTATTCATTTGTTTTTTGTTTTTTTCATTTAGAAAAATTTCTTTTTTTTGAATGAGGGTAGTATTCTTATTTCCTTTTATATCTATATTTGTTTGAATTCATCTTTCTTTGTAGTTCTTTTCTCCCTTCCCCCCTCATACTCAGTTTACCTTTAGGTTGGCCTTCTCTGGTTGGTGCTTATTCCATCCTGCTCCTTTGACAACTGCTAGAGCTCCGTCTAACCATTCCTTTTCCTTTTTCCTTTTTTTATTATTATTATTAATAGATAAAACCCACACTGTATCCAATTAGGCTTTTCATAAGCCCTGCTGCCTTGATTATTAGATATCCACACTGAGTACACTAAGTGGTACTATTTCTGGTCTCTGCTAGGACTTGTCTCCAGCCTTTGACCTAGGGTTATATTTCTTTTACCTTCCCTCAGAACATCTCACGTCTGAATAGTCCCCCTGATGGCCGCACGTGGCAGGGCCCCGCCAATACACCTCTCCAACCGGTTTGGTGTCCTATCTGAAACCGGAACACAAGTAGAACACAGACCATTTCCAGTATTAGATAGAGAAGAGTTAATGTTAACTAAACAATACTTTCAACTAATGCAGTGTACACATCATCTAGCCATTCTCAATAAATGTCATAGAGAAGAAACAGTACCTCTAGGGATGAAACGCAAGGTAGATTCACTCACCACCTTTGTTAAACCTGCAGCGCCAAGTCCCTGGGTTTTAGACAAAATCAGAGAGAACACAAGCAGGTGGATCCAGTCTAACCTAACCACCCTGGCGGAACATTATGAGCGAGTGATGAACACCATCTTTGGGATGTTAAAACCCTTCAGTGTCACCGCTTATGATAGAGCGTTCAGATGGGCTAGAACTCGATATAGAAGAAAACTAGATCTGGGCGCGGTTGAACATCTTAAGACTAGGTTGCTCCAGACACGCTCCTTACCCTCCCTGGAGGTTTCCAACCAGCGTCAGTGGCCTCCTCTCCCCCAGCGGGAACAGAAAACCCGTCCACCAGCCAAAGTACAGGGCCTGTCCAAACCAACACAGACAATTGAGAAACAGAATGTTAGTACACTGCAGAATAGAAAACATACACTTACTCTATCTCAGCTGGTGGTCCACTCCGCTCCATCGGTGGAGGCTCAGCTCTTGTCCCACCCTCTGGACACCAGCATTCAGTCCAGCCCTCCTGTCAGCGTAGGTCAGAGTAGGAACACCACCACCAAGCCAGTAGTGAAGCTTGTAGCATTAACACCAGCTAACATAACTACAGGTAATACTCACCTCTCTGATGAGAGCCTACTTGTTCCCAGTGGCTGTGCTGATGGCCGTGGCATGGGTGTGCTGGGTGGGTCTGGGGAGCGGGTAGCCAGCGAACCTAGAGCGAGGTTAAACACACATATGAGGAGACACTCTGATCCCACCCAAGAGCTTTGCTTTGAGGATGTGAGTAAATCTGAACCTTCTCTTTCCGCTCGGCCGCAGGGCTCTCCTCCTCGTCCCGCTCCGGCGCAGTCGGCGGCGACTCAGGCCGACCCGGAACCTGGTCTAAGTAACATCAATATAACATCTCCTGTGGACCTGGGGCAGGTTGGATTCAGGGGAGGGATAGGTCTTACATCACCTGTACCATCACCTCAGTTAGGGGACCTTCTCCCGCGCCCCCTCTCCCCATTGTGTATACCAGATACATCTATCAAGGCTGCCAATTTGACTTTGTATGACTCTGACACTCTCAGCCACAACAACCGGGACGGTAATAACACCCTTACGAGTCCGGTTGTGTCAACATCATTGAGGCGTTCAGTAGCTTCTCCCCTTAGTCAACCAGGTGCTCACCCGAACAGACTTAGTCTGAAAGGTAGAACACAAAAACAGCCATTGCAAGAACCAATTAGACACCCAAACAGCAATAGAAAGGCGCAGGAATGGCACTTAATTATCAGAAAAGTACAAGTTGTTATAGGGGATTCTAATCTCTCAAGAATTCCACCTCTACAGGATGAATTTATGCAGATAGACAGTTATCCAGGGGCCAACATGGACCACCTATTTGAGTTGATGCGTAAGATACCTCAACCTGACAACTCCGTTAACACTCTCATCCTCTCTATTGGCATAAACAACTGCCTAAATAGGAACCGGGAAGCTACACTCAAGAAGAGTCTTCTCAAACTCCTCAGACAGGCCGAAATATCCTTCCCATGCGCCGCCATTCATATTCCTTTACTGAATGTGCATACCACATTTGATAGAGATCAGCAGGCTAGTATTGGATGTTTTAATGAGCTGGTGACTTTAAAAGCTAGATTCCTTACAGAAATTAGTCCTCTGAGGTTCCGCACACAAGCGGACGGCGTCCACTGGACACCTGCAACAGCCAGAACCATCCTAGAACATTGGCGAGACCAGTTAAACTTTTAATGGGAGCTCAAGTCCAACAGGTCACCAACTCCCATACTTCAAATGTTACCTAACCCTAATTTATTTTCTCCCTATTTTTGTACCTTTTTCTTTCCCTGGTCAGAGGTTGGAGGGGTCCTGGGGTGGGGGGAGGTTTGGGGGCCGAACATCATTATTTCTTTTCACAATAGACTTGAATTATTTTCATAGAGGACTCACGACAGTGGCTAACTGAGCCTCCTAGTTTATTTTGTTGATATCCACTTAGTGGTCTAATTAGAGCGTGGCTTTCCACCCGTATGAGAAGACTGAAATGGCTAATGGGTTTTTAACATATATTTATTTATTTATTTATTGATCCGTTGAACGTGTCGGCAGCCTGGCAAGCTTCCAGCATGTCATCACCTCCCAACATCTCAATAGCAGGGTACTGGAACTCGGCGACGGGTGGGCTTCTCCTTCCGGTCCTCTTCAGTTGTGAGGACACTGAATTCTTAATAACATTCCAAGAAAAACATGAACAGTTGGTGTGACATATAGGATATGGTGTGATAATTCCCCTTAGGCCTCGCGTCCCTACGAGCACTTTTCTTCACAGTGTGTAGTGTGTTTTCTAAACACACTTCTTTTTTACATTTTTGAAAACCTTGAATAAAAGAGTGTTTTGTATTGATGATCACTTTTTGTGATTCTTTCCGTGTGCAGTGTTATGGCACTTATTTTACCTCCTACCCCAACGTGAAGCACTTAGCCTAGGGTGTCGCGCCTTACCTGTGCCACTTCCTCCTGTTGCAGTGAGTCCAGCCCGGATCCAGAAGCCTCGTCCGACGTCCACCAGCCCCTAGAAAACAAACACACAATTTTGTTACACAGCCGTTTAATAAAGCCAAAGCCTTTCAGTCTCCTCAAATTTTGTGTCGAGCCCTCTCTTTAAGATTGAGAGTTTACAGATTACTGTTTTTACATCCTCTTAACCTTTTAAGGTATGCATACAGTGTGGTAATGTAAACATCTCCCTCACTGCTAGAAGTGTTTTTTCAAGGTTTCTTTTCCTTTCTTAAGCCATATTGGCCTGGGTAAAATTCTGAAGGTAAACTTTGAGTGGTCTTACCGGCATCTCTAGTTTAGAACGGGTCAAGCCTTTTTATACCAAAAAATCCTTTTTCTTGCTTAAAAATATTGAAAAACAGAATTCTAACAGATCAAAAGGGTTATACACACTCATTGTTACCCACCTGGTTTGATGTAGGGAGGCCCAACTGGAGTCGAACCGCTCCTGTAGCCTCCAAATTAATTTTTTAAGGTTATCTACACCCGGGTTTTGTAGAATTCTGTGACCAAAAAAAAAAAAAAAAAAAAAAAAAAAAAAAAGGTTTGGCCACTAGATGGCGGCATAGGAACATCATTTGAGGGTTTAAAACCATTTTTGGGAAAAAAAACGCTTTTGGGAAATAACACATCATTTGGTACTTTCAATCCATTTTACTTACCATAACCATCTGTAGGAACACATTCCTAAACCTAAGATCACCAACACAACATTTAATAACAGTTATATACATATTTCATCATCCAAACATTTCTTCTAACCATAACCATCAATATAAGTATACCACATTCAGAACCCTAACCCTAACCATAACCCATAGTGGCATTTCATTTCAATAACTTTCTTTTCATAACCCTAAACCAGATCTTTACCCTAAACCTAACCTCAGTATTGGACATATTGGACCCCCATCAGAACATCTACCCCATTATAATGCATAACCCCAGATTCCCTCACTCTAATGTCCGGCTTAACTCAGTGTGTTTTCTTTTTAAGTGTTTTTCTTTTTCTTTTGCTCTTGAGAAGGGAATGTCTTAAATGGTAGCTAGGGTTTGAAGGGTTATACCACCAACTCTATACCATCCAACACGTGTGAACATGTCAGCATACTTCACCTAAGTAGAAGATTAGCCTGTGCCCGTGCGCAAAAGTATCCTACATGGGGCTCGTGAGGGCTCCATGGAGGTATTTTTATTCCCCCAACACATAAACCTAACCGGCCTGTGCCTGGTCATCTTTTTTGAGAAGTCATAGCTTATAGAAATTAGTCGCACATAGACTTCCCCCTTCTTTATAGTAATGCTCCTCGTATTATTATCTTTCTTTTTCACTTCCTTCTATATTTGTTAAGTAATTTTCTTTTCAATTTTTGTTTAACTACCCTCATTTTTGTAAAATGCATTATTATAAGTTTCACCTGGCTTCTAATTACTGAGTGTTATTGGATGATTTGTTTTGTCTGTGCAAATAACATGTTTTACTTTTCAACCAATGACTGAGTTGCAGGTGGGAGGGGTGACCCCTTGACCTTGGGGTCTACACCCTTTTTTCCTGCAGGTGAAATCTTTAAGAGACCTGCTCCCCTCAGACCTGCAACTAATGCCCCTGATGAAGTCGAAATAGACGAAAGTACTTGGGTGACTGTTTTGCTTTTTTAAAAATCTCTTTTTTATCCTCCATGGAGTAACTTTTAAACCCTTTTTTAAGGATTTACCCCACTGGATGTAAGCACTTTCCATGTTTTTTCAAACTTCTTCTTGGAAGCACATGTCTGTGTAGCCAGGAGGCACACATCTCTCTCTTTCCTCCAGGCAAGGATGGGACATTCTAAAGACACAGAAAAGAAGACATCACAAAGGTACAAGTAACTTGATGTTTTTATTTTGATTTGCCTTCTGAATATATCCCCTGGATGGATTAAGGATTTAAGACTCTCTTTCCACTCGAACTGCTACAGCAGGCTAATTTAGCCGACAAACATTTGGGCAGCTAGCTCTCCAAGCACATGGCTGACTGCCCTATTTTGAAAGACTATTTGTAGTGTTTGTGTAGCTCCTCGCTGTTTGCACGTGTTCATTTGCACATAACACGGCTTTTAACATGTTTGCTTCCATTTAGCATGTATTTTTTTGCTGGTACATAGGGTTTTTTCAGAAAAAGTCTTCTATTCACCAACTGAATATAACCCTGTCCTGCATATGAGTGTGTTCCTCATTTAGGGGCACACTTGGAACCTGTTATTCATTTGTTTTTTGTTTTTTTCATTTAGAAAAATTTCTTTTTTTTGAATGAGGGTAGTATTCTTATTTCCTTTTATATCTATATTTGTTTGAATTCATCTTTCTTTGTAGTTCTTTTCTCCCTTCCCCCCTCATACTCAGTTTACCTTTAGGTTGGCCTTCTCTGGTTGGTGCTTATTCCATCCTGCTCCTTTGACAACTGCTAGAGCTCCGTCTAACCATTCCTTTTCCTTTTTCCTTTTTTTATTATTATTATTAATAGATAAAACCCACACTGTATCCAATTAGGCTTTTCATAAGCCCTGCTGCCTTGATTATTAGATATCCACACTGAGTACACTAAGTGGTACTATTTCTGGTCTCTGCTAGGACTTGTCTCCAGCCTTTGACCTAGGGTTATATTTCTTTTACCTTCCCTCAGAACATCTCACGTCTGAATAGTCCCCCTGATGGCCGCACGTGGCAGGGCCCCGCCAATACACCTCTCCAACCGGTTTGGTGTCCTATCTGAAACCGGAACACAAGTAGAACACAGACCATTTCCAGTATTAGATAGAGAAGAGTTAATGTTAACTAAACAATACTTTCAACTAATGCAGTGTACACATCATCTAGCCATTCTCAATAAATGTCATAGAGAAGAAACAGTACCTCTAGGGATGAAACGCAAGGTAGATTCACTCACCACCTTTGTTAAACCTGCAGCGCCAAGTCCCTGGGTTTTAGACAAAATCAGAGAGAACACAAGCAGGTGGATCCAGTCTAACCTAACCACCCTGGCGGAACATTATGAGCGAGTGATGAACACCATCTTTGGGATGTTAAAACCCTTCAGTGTCACCGCTTATGATAGAGCGTTCAGATGGGCTAGAACTCGATATAGAAGAAAACTAGATCTGGGCGCGGTTGAACATCTTAAGACTAGGTTGCTCCAGACACGCTCCTTACCCTCCCTGGAGGTTTCCAACCAGCGTCAGTGGCCTCCTCTCCCCCAGCGGGAACAGAAAACCCGTCCACCAGCCAAAGTACAGGGCCTGTCCAAACCAACACAGACAATTGAGAAACAGAATGTTAGTACACTGCAGAATAGAAAACATACACTTACTCTATCTCAGCTGGTGGTCCACTCCGCTCCATCGGTGGAGGCTCAGCTCTTGTCCCACCCTCTGGACACCAGCATTCAGTCCAGCCCTCCTGTCAGCGTAGGTCAGAGTAGGAACACCACCACCAAGCCAGTAGTGAAGCTTGTAGCATTAACACCAGCTAACATAACTACAGGTAATACTCACCTCTCTGATGAGAGCCTACTTGTTCCCAGTGGCTGTGCTGATGGCCGTGGCATGGGTGTGCTGGGTGGGTCTGGGGAGCGGGTAGCCAGCGAACCTAGAGCGAGGTTAAACACACATATGAGGAGACACTCTGATCCCACCCAAGAGCTTTGCTTTGAGGATGTGAGTAAATCTGAACCTTCTCTTTCCGCTCGGCCGCAGGGCTCTCCTCCTCGTCCCGCTCCGGCGCAGTCGGCGGCGACTCAGGCCGACCCGGAACCTGGTCTAAGTAACATCAATATAACATCTCCTGTGGACCTGGGGCAGGTTGGATTCAGGGGAGGGATAGGTCTTACATCACCTGTACCATCACCTCAGTTAGGGGACCTTCTCCCGCGCCCCCTCTCCCCATTGTGTATACCAGATACATCTATCAAGGCTGCCAATTTGACTTTGTATGACTCTGACACTCTCAGCCACAACAACCGGGACGGTAATAACACCCTTACGAGTCCGGTTGTGTCAACATCATTGAGGCGTTCAGTAGCTTCTCCCCTTAGTCAACCAGGTGCTCACCCGAACAGACTTAGTCTGAAAGGTAGAACACAAAAACAGCCATTGCAAGAACCAATTAGACACCCAAACAGCAATAGAAAGGCGCAGGAATGGCACTTAATTATCAGAAAAGTACAAGTTGTTATAGGGGATTCTAATCTCTCAAGAATTCCACCTCTACAGGATGAATTTATGCAGATAGACAGTTATCCAGGGGCCAACATGGACCACCTATTTGAGTTGATGCGTAAGATACCTCAACCTGACAACTCCGTTAACACTCTCATCCTCTCTATTGGCATAAACAACTGCCTAAATAGGAACCGGGAAGCTACACTCAAGAAGAGTCTTCTCAAACTCCTCAGACAGGCCGAAATATCCTTCCCATGCGCCGCCATTCATATTCCTTTACTGAATGTGCATACCACATTTGATAGAGATCAGCAGGCTAGTATTGGATGTTTTAATGAGCTGGTGACTTTAAAAGCTAGATTCCTTACAGAAATTAGTCCTCTGAGGTTCCGCACACAAGCGGACGGCGTCCACTGGACACCTGCAACAGCCAGAACCATCCTAGAACATTGGCGAGACCAGTTAAACTTTTAATGGGAGCTCAAGTCCAACAGGTCACCAACTCCCATACTTCAAATGTTACCTAACCCTAATTTATTTTCTCCCTATTTTTGTACCTTTTTCTTTCCCTGGTCAGAGGTTGGAGGGGTCCTGGGGTGGGGGGAGGTTTGGGGGCCGAACATCATTATTTCTTTTCACAATAGACTTGAATTATTTTCATAGAGGACTCACGACAGTGGCTAACTGAGCCTCCTAGTTTATTTTGTTGATATCCACTTAGTGGTCTAATTAGAGCGTGGCTTTCCACCCGTATGAGAAGACTGAAATGGCTAATTGGTTTTTAACATATATTTATTTATTTATTTATTGATCCGTTGAACGTGTCGGCAGCCTGGCAAGCTTCCAGCATGTCATCACCTCCCAACATCTCAATAGCAGGGTACTGGAACTCGGCGACGGGTGGGCTTCTCCTTCCGGTCCTCTTCAGTTGTGAGGACACTGAATTCTTAATAACATTCCAAGAAAAACATGAACAGTTGGTGTGACATATAGGATATGGTGTGATAATTCCCCTTAGGCCTCGCGTCCCTACGAGCACTTTTCTTCACAGTGTGTAGTGTGTTTTCTAAACACACTTCTTTTTTACATTTTTGAAAACCTTGAATAAAAGAGTGTTTTGTATTGATGATCACTTTTTGTGATTCTTTCCGTGTGCAGTGTTATGGCACTTATTTTACCTCCTACCCCAACGTGAAGCACTTAGCCTAGGGTGTCGCGCCTTACCTGTGCCACTTCCTCCTGTTGCAGTGAGTCCAGCCCGGATCCAGAAGCCTCGTCCGACGTCCACCAGCCCCTAGAAAACAAACACACAATTTTGTTACACAGCCGTTTAATAAAGCCAAAGCCTTTCAGTCTCCTCAAATTTTGTGTCGAGCCCTCTCTTTAAGATTGAGAGTTTACAGATTACTGTTTTTACATCCTCTTAACCTTTTAAGGTATGCATACAGTGTGGTAATGTAAACATCTCCCTCACTGCTAGAAGTGTTTTTTCAAGGTTTCTTTTCCTTTCTTAAGCCATATTGGCCTGGGTAAAATTCTGAAGGTAAACTTTGAGTGGTCTTACCGGCATCTCTAGTTTAGAACGGGTCAAGCCTTTTTATACCAAAAAATCCTTTTTCTTGCTTAAAAATATTGAAAAACAGAATTCTAACAGATCAAAAGGGTTATACACACTCATTGTTACCCACCTGGTTTGATGTAGGGAGGCCCAACTGGAGTCGAACCGCTCCTGTAGCCTCCAAATTAATTTTTTAAGGTTATCTACACCCGGGTTTTGTAGAATTCTGTGACCAAAAAAAAAAAAAAAAAAAGGTTTGGCCACTAGATGGCGGCATAGGAACATCATTTGAGGGTTTAAAACCATTTTTGGGAAAAAAAACGCTTTTGGGAAATAACACATCATTTGGTACTTTCAATCCATTTTACTTACCATAACCATCTGTAGGAACACATTCCTAAACCTAAGATCACCAACACAACATTTAATAACAGTTATATACATATTTCATCATCCAAACATTTCTTCTAACCATAACCATCAATATAAGTATACCACATTCAGAACCCTAACCCTAACCATAACCCATAGTGGCATTTCATTTCAATAACTTTCTTTTCATAACCCTAAACCAGATCTTTACCCTAAACCTAACCTCAGTATTGGACATATTGGACCCCCATCAGAACATCTACCCCATTATAATGCATAACCCCAGATTCCCTCACTCTAATGTCCGGCTTAACTCAGTGTGTTTTCTTTTTAAGTGTTTTTCTTTTTCTTTTGCTCTTGAGAAGGGAATGTCTTAAATGGTAGCTAGGGTTTGAAGGGTTATACCACCAACTCTATACCATCCAACACGTGTGAACATGTCAGCATACTTCACCTAAGTAGAAGATTAGCCTGTGCCCGTGCGCAAAAGTATCCTACATGGGGCTCGTGAGGGCTCCATGGAGGTATTTTTATTCCCCCAACACATAAACCTAACCCTAACCCCCTGCTTACTCTGCCAGCCCCCGCAGTGCATAGCAACACATGGGCTGCCGCGGCTGACAGAGAGCAAGGTCACAGGCACACAGACAACACTATAAAACATGAACACATTTAAACATACTGGTCGTTACATTACCCCTCCGCTACCAAGTTCCTCGTCCCTGAGGGAACAAACAAAGTCTGCCAAACTCTGGGGCGGTCTCCTAGCCCTTTGTGGATGTGAGAAGGGAGGTGACAGGCTTAACCCCGGGGCAGGGGACGTGGGCTGAGACCAGGGGGCCACAGGGACAGAGTCAGGGTCACCCCCATCAGGCACTGGCTGTGGGGGGTGCGGTGTGTGTGTGTGTGTAGTGAGAAGGGGGGTGACGGGCTTAACCCAGGGGCAGGGGACATGGGCTACCTGGAACCTGGGGAAAGGGATTGCCTCGATAGGGGGCCAGTCTGTCTCTGTGCAGAGCAACCTTCCGTCCTCGTGGCGGTAGCTGCACCCGATACACCACCTCCCCCATCCGCTCCAACACCCTGCAGGGCCCCACCCACTGGCTGTCAAGCTTTGGACACCGCCCCTTCTTTCTTTGTGGGCTGTACACCCAAACAAGGTCTCCAGCCTGGAAGTGCCTACCCCGTGCCCGCACGTCATAGTTACGCTTTTGCATGGCACCAGCACTTTCCTGCTGCACCCGGGCAAACGCATGGGCAGACTCAAGCCTGTCCTGGAGCCTCCTCGCATATTCCGTCTGGAGGCCGCCCAAAGGCCAGCTCTGTTGGGGTGCGGAGCTCCCTCCCTAGCATGAGGAGTGCTGGGGAACATGAGGTCGACTCCTGGACTGCAGACCGGCACGCCATGAGCACCAGCGGCAGATGTTCATCCAAGTCGCGCTGATGCTCCGATGTCAGTATGGCCAGCTGCTGACCCAGTGTGCGGTGGAGCCTCTCCACGTGCACGTCACTTTGAGGCTGTAACGGGGTGGTTCGTGTCTTTTGTATGCCCATTCGGCTGCACATGGCAGCGAATACCTTGGACTCAAAATTTCTCCCCTGGTCACTGTGCAGTGTGTGCGGCATCCCAAACCGGCTGAGTATGCCTCCAAGCAAGGAATCTGCCACAGTCTCTGCCTCCTGGTTTGGGAGGGCATAGGCCTCTGGCCACTTTGTAGTCGATCACAGAGAGGATATAGGCATTCCCCTTGTTGGTGCGGGTAAGTGGGCTCATTACATCTAAAGCAACTCTCTCTCCATGGGGGCCCGCACTAGATGCAGCTGGGCATGTGACCGACCTGTTGGGCCTTTCCGTGCAGTGCATTATTCACACCGTCTGCGGAAGTCTTCCACGTCCCGCCGAAAGTAGCCCCCATAGAAGCCTCGGCGGAGGCGGCGGAGCGTTTTTGTCACACCAAAGTGGCCTGACCCCGAGGCTCCGTGCATGCCCTGCAGTACAGCTACCCTCAGGCCCTTGGGGACCACCATCTGCCAACGCTCATCCCCTGTAGCAGGCTCTTTCCACGCCCTCTGCAGCACCCCGTCGATCAGACACAGCGAGTCAAACTTTGACCACAGCCCCTTAGTGACCTGAGAGGCTTGCCACCTCTTCCCATGGCAGCCTCTGCTGTGACTCCACCCACTGATGCACAGGGTGTAGGTCGGGGTCAAGTTCCTGCTGTTGCCTCCAATCCCCCACGCTTACCATCTGCAGCTCCCAGCAGTCAACCACCTCTGCCCGCCACACTGCCTTCACACAATTCAAGCTCCCGACTCTCCCTCCGTTCACAGTGGTGGCACCCGTCGGCAGCACATGGGCGACGGGAGAGGGCATATGCATTGCTGTGTTGAGCTCCTGCCCTGTGCACCACTGTGAAGTTATAGGCCTTGAGCTCCTCCAACCACCTGGCGACCTGCCCCTCCGGCTCCCTGAATGACATCAGCCACTGGAGAGCTGAATGGTCGGTTCTCACAGTGAAGGGCAGACCGCACAGGTAATATTTAAAATGGCACACGGAGAGCACCACGGCCAGGAGCTCTCGCCGGGTCACGCAGTAGCGCTTCTCAGCCTTATTGAACACCCGGCTGAAATATGCCACTACCCTCTCCACGTCTGCAATAGTAATAGCCCGAGCGGAAGTCCAGTGAGGAAAACCAGGCAGAGCCTGAGACTAGGTCCGGAGACTCATCCACGTGGGGTAGTGGATAAGAGTCTTTCTTAGTTACCCCATTCGGCGGGGACGGCACTTTATCGGGCGGGCATCTCCGGTGTCAATCTCACGCTCCACCAGCTGTGTTCGCCCGACGTCATCCTCCCTCAGTGCAAAGCTGTCTTTAAACTCCACAACCAGCCGCCACAACAGCTCCTGCTGTTGTGAGTCCAGGTCATCACAGTTCTCCGTCCAGATTTTCGTGATGGCAGCCCGCGTCATCTCCTCCTCCGTCTGGGGCAGCAGGGCTGGAGACGGGCAGCCCATGCTGTTGGGGGCTGGCACAGCCAGCAGGGGTGGAGAGGAGTCGGGTGCTGTCACCTCTGTCTCCAGCTGAGAGGGAGGTGATTGAACAGCAATGCTGTGGGCGTGGAGTGGTGGCCGGTTGGGGAAACACGCACCCTGATGTCGTGAGGGGTTTTGGGGAAAAGTGGGTGTGGCTCGGTTCTGCTGTGCCAACTTCTCGCGCCGGCAAGGTAGTGGGTGCAGCAACTGGTGGTGTCACGGCCGACAACGCGATGACAGGTGCATCCTGAAACGTGCCTCTTCCCAGGTCCAGCTGACAGCCCGTAGCCTTCAAGAAATCCAGCCCCAGTATGCACGGGTCCTGCACGCTTGCCACCCACACTGGGCGGTGGAAAGCTTTGCCCCCCACAGTCAGTGTCATTGTGCCCCTGCCTTTCATGGGTGCCAGCCCGCCCGTGACTGTGCGCAGCTGCACAGTGGTGGGCTCTAACTGAGTCCAGCCCGGCACCACATCAGGTCTTACCAGAGTCACTGTGTCCACGAGAGCAGTGCAGGGAACCCCCTCTACGGTCACTGGGAGGTGACAAAAGTCCCCCACACAAGTACGCCCAACCACTATCACAGGCTCCATGTGCATGTTTTCGTCTGCTTATGGGAGGAGTGGGCCCTGACTCCCCCGTCTGTGCTGTCGGGCCCTTCCTGCAGACAAGAGGATGGGGCTGGGGTCCGCACAGCCTCCCCTATGCGGACCCGGTGCCGTTTCCCGGACCCTTGGGTGCTTTTGGGCACTGCCTGAGGAGGTGACCAGGCTGGCCACACCCCCAACAAACCCTGGGTGATGTGTGCAGGGTACGGGTTGATTGGATAGACATAGCCCGTATCATCTCCGTCAGCTCAGATGCCCATGCCGGCTTCTCCAGGACAGCTTTGGTGCCCACTGCCACTCTTATTATGGGCAGGCTCTCACTGTGGCTACCTCCAGCTGGCACACCCCACACAAACTGATAATTAACTACCAAAAATAAACGGTAACGAACTTGTCACCCTAGCTCACTCACTTTATTTATAGTTTACTTCTGACACCAATTCTAGCGATCTCAGACACAACGAGTATGATTCAACAATGACTTTATTGGCCGTTATAACTTTGGCTGAACACATACGTTTCTGTGGCTGCTTCTCACAGAACTTCCAGCACAAGAGGCAAGTTAAACCATCTCTTAACCAGGTGCCCCCGCCCCCTGGCTACTCTGCCAGCCCCCGCAGTGCATAGCAACACATAGGTTGCCGCGGCTGACAGAGAGCAAGGTCACAGGCACACAGACGACACTATAAACATGAACACATTAAAACATACTGGTCATTACAGTATTCTTTTGAGGAGGGTTCATAAGTTGAAAGTATATGGAAAACACCAATATTCTTCAGTTCTTAGACTGTGACAAGCCATCTCTAGGCTTGCAATAGCACACTTCAATTTCTCCATCAAGCTGGTCGAGTAATTCCAAAGTTTTTTCCGAAAAATGTCACAATAATTAATTGTGCTTTTTTCTAACTGCCTTATTCATGACTTTATTACATTTCTCCAACTCTGAAGTAGCAACTTTGGAACTTGTAAACATTTAGAGACCACCTTAAATCCAAACTGCAGATACCACAATTTCAGTTTACCTGGCAAGCAGGTATTATCAATGGTACTGATACATAAACTGGTACCTAAAAACAATGTTGAACTACACAACAATGATATGACCACTGGAACTCTCACAAGATGATGATGATGTACTATTTACATAGCGTGAATAGTAAAACTTGTTAGTGTATACATACTTGTAGTTGTCAGCCATGTTGACACCATACTGTCCAAGTAAAACACAGAGTCCTTGCAGTACAGTGTGTAACCAGAGTTCTGTGTACTGTTATGGATATGTTAATTCAATATGCTAATTAGATATGACGCGAGAATGACATCACAGCGTCCTTGCAATTCATGTGTCCTCGCAAGCCAGGTTTGTGTTCAGGTAGGACATGTCCCTATAACTTGGTGAAAACTCTTGTTGTGTAAAAAATTGAGTATCTTGATTGGTAGGTGATACAAAAAAAAAAAACCTTGCTCTTCGATGCACAATTTTTTCTAATCATTTTTATTCAACTTTGGTAGCTCTAGACTAAAAGGAAAGGGAAGTACCCGTAAACCACTTTTTTTTCAGGTTGAGGAAATTTGGCCTCCTAATCCACCAAGACCTGTATAGGTGTGTGTGTGTGTGTGTGTGTGTGTCGTATTATCTAAGATTTTTACCATTACCAGAATGTTTTTTGTGTTGTTTAGATATGACTCTGCGAGTGTGCTGCGAGTCCTGCAAAATCCTTCTAAAACAAAGAAAATCTCTTCAGGACAAACTGGAAAGTTCCAGGAGGGAATTGGAGTTGGTAATGCAGCATCTCCGGGTCCTCAGACGCCGGGCCCTCAACAGAAACCGGGTCCTACCCAGAAGAATGCGCGTAGTGGAGGAGGCAGGTTCCAGCTGCAGTTAACCCCCAAATCCCTAATGTGCACGCGCACACACACACACACACACACACACATACACACAGACACAGACACAGACACACACAGACACACACACACACACACACACACAACGTTCGCCGTGTGTGGTTATGTTTGGAATTGTTTGTGTTTGTTTGTGTGTTGTATTTGCTATTTTTTAATATATCTAAATAAAACAAAGTTTGAAGGTATTTTTCTGTGTTTGAATCTTGATTTTGCTGAGGGTCACACACCAGCAGCGATGACTGCTCTGTGTCTTGTTTTAAGTCACAGAGAGCCCACATGGCTAACTTATGTACCAGAGTAGGCCCCATATGCCTGCCGTCTATTAAAGGTCACTGAGGGTCAAACACACAAGGGAGAGCACCAGTATGGACTTAGGCAAAAAAAATGCATTTTTTTTCAGTTATTATTCTCAAATGTCCCTTTTGTATTCTGAATGTCAGTTATGTTCCCAATTGCCTGAAAAATGAGTAACAGTGACTCTCTTATGATGGACCAGCAAAAAAAAAATGTCCTTCTGGTTGGGGATCGAACCAGCCACCTTCTGGTTAACAGCCACAGCTGCCGACTACACGACCGGCTAATTTTTTTTAGACCTGAAAAGATTCTGAAAAGATTTGGCCAATCACGTTCGCACCAGTTTGCAGAGTTGATAACAATTGACCAATCACGGCAGAAATCCTGGAGAGCGCCGTCGGGCAGCACGCACGGCAGAAATGCTGGAGCGCGACGTCAGGCGACGTCACTTAGCTGACGCTGGACCTGGAGGGGGGGGCGGGCAAATCGAAAATGCAAACCTCTGGATAGCTCAAATAGCCAGAAGATGCGTCCGTAATTCAAACAACTTCAAGGAAGCAATCCTCCCTCTAAAGCTGTATCAAGTTAAATAAACCGAGGAAATTTGTCGACATGGTGAGTATTTACACATTAACTACACTGCTGAATGGGATAATTGTTTTGTGTATAGCTAGCTTTCTACCTTTAAAACGCTATAATTTATCTGACTAAAATGTCGCTATATTTTAGAGATGTTGCTTTTGGCGACATAGATGCATACAATTAATTTTTAAATGCATGACAATAACATAAGTCGTATACCTGCAGATCGTATTTACTTTAATTATTGAAGTCATTTCCCCTTGGTTTAGCTAGCTTTTTACCTAAGCTGCTTTCTCTGACTGCAATTTCGCTTTCGCTCATGCCTTTGGTCTGCTAATATAATCTGTTAGTCTTGTACGATATAACTTGAAGTATTGAAGTATTGAAGTAATTATTCCCGTTGTTGTCATTTCGATTTATTTAGCTATATAGCTATCTTATAATCACTCTGTTATCTGTACTGGAATTACGCTAGTCCTCGTCAAATAACGTTAACTATATTAAGGGTGCATTTACGTGGGCTATGAATGAATGATAACGAAATGTTTTGACTGTGAATAAGAGTATTTTATGCACAATCGCTTAAATTCAGATGTATAAACGAAATATTGAGAGGTTGTACAGGTAATGGCAGGAAAGGGAGACAGTGGTGAGGAGGGGGGTTCACCTGTGTGGAGAATAGGGCTAATACTATTACATGGATGGTCTGCTCTTCATGGATTTATGTTATTTTCATTCATTAAAAACAATGTGCAATTACTATGTCACCAAAGGCAAAATCTGTGAAGTCACACAAGGCAATGTCAGAATCAGAATGGTTGGCACGTTTGAGAAAGTTTGCCAGCACTGGATCCTGGCCTGCCGGGGGTGGGAACAAGCCAGCACCAAGGCAGAAGAAGTGGTACGAGCTGTATCAAAGGGTATGACTATATACATGGCACAGTATAATGTATTTATTGTTATTAAGTCATTATAACATGTATTAAATAGGATAAAAGGCAATGTTCCCACAAGGAAATCCAAATGTAAAAAGCAAATCAGTTACATCATATCTCTGTGACTACACATACGAAAATGAAAACTCAAACAATTGTATAACTTTTATTTCTAGATTGAAAAATGTCCAATGCAGACACAAGGACAGAGGTCTTTGTTTGGTCTAGTAAGGGCGTGTGTTTGTGGATTCCACACTCAGAAGGTAACGCTGGTCAATTCAAGACTCAAAAAGTGTGTGTGTGTGTGTGTATCAATATGCAAACTAATTTGTGATGTCTCTACAGCCAACTGGAGCAAGTACTGCCTCTGGGCCTGCAGGGCCGCAGACGGCAGCAGCCAGGCAAAGTCCTACTGGGCCTGCAGGGCAGCAGTCGGCAGCAGTGGGTCCGGTTCAAGGCACTGCAGGGCCGCAGACGGCAGCAGCCAGGCAAAGTCCTACTGGGCCTGCAGGGCAGCAGTCGGCAGCAGTGGGTCCGGTTCAAGGCACTGCAGGGCCGCAGACGGCAGCAGCCAGGCAAAGTCCTACTGGGCCTGCAGGGCAGCAGTCGGCACTAGTGGGTCCGGTTCAAGGCACTGCAGGGCAGCAGACGGCAGCAGCCAGGCAAAGTCCTACTGGGCCTGCAGGGCAGCAGTCGGCAGCAGTGGGTCCGGTTCAAGGCACTGCAGGGCAGCAGACAGCAGCAGCCAGTCAAAGTCCTGGCCAAAGGGCCTTAGGTTCATTGCTGGTGTCTGTGGGCCGTAAGCACCCACCCCCACATATTTTAATGGTATTTGGCCTCATAAATTGACCATAAATATTTTACATTTTGTTCACTGAATGATAATTTGTCAATATAGTTCTCTCACGACACAGACGTTTGCCTTGTTGCTTTTCAGTTGAACAAGTCAAGATTTGGTGGTGCTCATGTTTCTGCGGCCAGGCCAAATCTAAGCCTAGCTAGAAAATCAACCCAGGTAAATAGATTGACCCAGTTTGAATAGAGACTGATTGATTGAACCTACACATGATGTAGTGTAGTGTATTGTATTCATTGTTATGTATGCTCTTATTTTACAGAGCCAAGTCACCATCCCCACCGAAAGCAGTACCACTTCTCCAGCCAGCAGTGGCGGACCTACCATTAAGGCGAACTAGGCAACTGCCTTAGGCCCTCACCCAGCAGAAAGCCCACGATAAATTGCCCACCCAGGCACTGATGGGACGGCCTAAGTCCATAACCAACCGGCCCTCCCGCAGATATCGTCGGTTGCGACAGTTTTCCTTGCTTAAGCGAATACATTATATACCTGTCATGATAACCAACGGGATTCACTGTCTGCTATTTATACTACTCCTAGTGACCTGTATTCACACTCATGGTTACTATTGTCTTACTATTTTCTAATCTCCTCCGTCAGTCTTACTCTGTTTATTTGTTATTAAATGTTAATCACTCTAGCCTAATACTTGCATGTCTCGCTCGTAGACACCTTTAACACCCCTACACACACACACACACACACACACACACACATAATCACACACCCAGCATGCAACACTATCATTACCACTGATGTTTACACCCCATCGTATGTTCTGTTCTGTTCATTTCTACAACAAAGTTCAAACCAGTGGCGGCGGACCTTAAGGGCGATTGTGGCGACGAACTGCTTTCAGGAAAAGGAGATTTTTTTCTCTGTCGGCGTACTAATTAAGATAAATTGACAACAAAACAATTAGGACTTCCTACACCAAATGTATCGATTCAACAGGTTTCTATAAAGGGTGGAACCCTACATCCAAGAATTGGAACGAAAGAAAATCATGGCTAGCACGCTGTGAAGTGGCTAACGCGGTCTGTATTTCTTTATTTGTAGGCTACCGCTGTCACTTTTCATAGGTTGTACAGTGTGAATGTTCGCTTTTTGCCCTAACACTGAGTTATTTTCTTTGTGAAGACTTAGTTAGCTTTTGTAAGCCAATACTTTCGAGATCAGTCAATAAATATAGTTGGTTTTGACTTATATGTTGCCCCCTTCTTTACGTTGTTACTGGACATTTATGTGTCCTGTAAAGCTATGTTGCATCATACAACATTTGAGACATGTGGATAATGAAAAAGTGGGATAATTTAATGCGGAGCCAAATCATGTTTGCTTATGAAGGCTCCTGAATGCAACTTTCTTCCATATAACTAGCTACTGTAGCTATGTAGGTAGAGGGGAAATATTTTGATTGTGTGCTGCCATCTACTATACAAAAAGGTATTGCTGTATGAGTTAATCAGCCTACAAAAAAAATGATATTGCTTAATGTAGGTCGCCCTAATCATTATCAAAAAAATTGTGTACTCTTTCTCTGCTGACATTTATTCCTAAAGGCTCTGTAGTTATACATATAGGCCTAACCATCTGATACTAGCCCAGAGTTAAGCATATTCATCTAGCAAACTATAGGCCCTACCTTCCTTGGAGTGTTACAATAGCCAGTATCATTTTATTCCATGTGTCCATCCAGGCAAATTTGTGGATCCAAATGTTATTAAAAAACATATATAATGTTATTTCTTTGTAATCATCCAAAATTATGTTAAGTGTATGGGTATTTTGCATACATTGAGCGGGCAACGCGCCGTATATTAAGTGGGCCGCTCTGACAGACAACTCCCGGGCCACTTTTTCCCCCCAGTCCGCCCCTGCTTTGAGGTGGCCCTTTTTTTTTTGCATTAAAAGGACGGATGAAGAGGGCCCCTGGCTATGTTTTCGCCTTAGGCCCCCAAATGACTAGGTCCGCCACTGCTCTCGATTTCGCGCCGTCACCCGGTGGCAAAACCTCTTTCTGTGATCCTCCAGGCCTTAGGGGGATTTTCAGAAGGTGTCCGAGAAAGGTGCATGGTCGTCGGACTGACCGTTTTCGGTCGGGAGGGTATTTTGTGGAGCCCTCGCCACCACCCCCAACTTTTTCGTACCCATGGTTAACCAAAACCCTACCCATGGTTAACCAAAATGGACTTAGAAAAAATCCAGAATTTTCAGACCTCCAGAGGGGTAGGACCCTGCTCAAAGGTGTCCGAGAATACTGCACCTTCAGCGGACATGCCATGAGCCTCTAGACCCCTCTATATCCTCCAGGAGGACCAGGATTTGAGGAACATGTGTCCGAGAACAGTGCACCTTCAGCGGACTGGCCATGTGCAGCTACACCCCTAGTTACACCTTCCACAGGCACCAGGATGTGACAGAATGTGTCCGAGAATAGGTCACCTTCAGCGGACATGCCTTGAGCCTCTAGACCCCTATATATCCTCCGGGAGAGGGAGGAGAGTGTGGTCAACAGTCCGCTTCAAACCGCTTGAAAATCGGACACTCAGAGGCTGAGTTACCTCTTTGTGGAACTTTTTTTATTTTTCGTTCTGAGCCTAAGTCCACTTTTTTAGGGTGCTCTCGATTACGCGCCATCACCTGGTGGCAAAACCTCTTTCTGTGATCCTCCAGGCCTTAGGGGGATTTTCAGAAGGTGTCCGAGAAAGGTGCATGGTCGTCGGACTGACCGTTTTCGGTCGGGAGGGTATTTTGTGGAGCCTCCGCCACCACGCCTCCGCCACCACCCCCAACTTTTTCGTACCCATGGTTAACCAAAACCCTACCCATGGTTAACCAAAATGGACTTAGAAAAAATCCACAGTTTTCAGACCTCCAGAGGGGTAGGACCCTGCTCAAAGGTGTCCGAGAATACTGCACCTTCAGCGGACATGCCATGAGCCTCTAGACCCCTCTATATCCTCCAGGAGGACCAGGATTTGAGGAACATGTGTCCGAGAACAGTGCACCTTCAGCGGACTGGCCCTGAGCAGCTACACCACTGGTTACATCCTCCACAGGCACCAGGATGTGACAGAATGTGTCCGAGAATAGGTCACCTTCAGCGGACATGCCTTGAGCCTCTAGACCCCTATATATCCTCCGGGAGAGGGAGGAGAGTGTGGTCAACAGTCCGCTTCAAACCGCTTGAAAATCGGACACTCAGAGGCTGAGTTACCTCTTTGTGGAACTTTTTTTATTTTTCGTTCTGAGCCTAAGTCCACTTTTTTAGGGTGCTCTCGATTTCGCGCCGTCACCCGGTGGCAAAACCTTTTTCTGTGATCCTCCAGGCCTTAGGGGGATTTTCAGAAGGTGTCCGAGAAAGGTACATGGTCGTCGGACTGACCGTTTTCGGTCGGGAGGGTATTTTGTGGAGCCTCCGCCACCACCCCCAACTTTTTCGTACCCATGGTTAACCAAAACCCTACCCATGGTTAACCAAAATGGACTTAGAAAAAATCCACAGTTTTCAGACCTCCAGAGGGGTAGGACCCTGCTCAAAGGTGTCCGAGAAAACTGCACCTTCAGCGTGTGGTGTGTTTGTTTAGTGTGTAGCGCAGTTGACTGTGTGGTGTGTTTGTTTAGTGTGTAGCGCAGTTGCACTACGGGGTGTTGAGCTGCTTATTATGTGTAGGTTTTTAAGGATGCAATGTGCATCGTGGTCTGGTGCTTCCGCCCTGTATAGCTTTTCCTTTATAGAGTAGAGCCTTTCTTTCATACCGGGGAGTCATTCACAACTTAGGACAGAGTTGCTTCAGGTGGGATTTGAACCTGCAATTCTCAGATGGTTTTCTGGAATCTTACCCTTTGCGGGTTTCGAACCTGTGCTCATCAGGTCTGTGGTGCCGCGCCCTAACCACTAAGCCATCGTGCTGGTACAGAATTCCGCCTGTCAGTGCGCCCAAATCACCGATTCCTCACCCCATATTTTCCCAGGCTCTTTCTCTTTCAATCTTTCTCTCTCTCAGAGTTGCTTCATGTGGGGTTCGATCCTACGATTTTCAGGTGGTTTCGTCGAAACTAACACCTTTAATGGGTGGTTTCACCGAGACTTGCCCTTCGCGGGGTTCGAACCTGTGCTTCTCAGGTACCTCAGCCACTAATATGCCTCTCCCCACTCATCCGGGGGAAATTCAAATTAAAATTAAAGAAGGGTTCGGCGCGGTGACAGAGAGCTCCGTAGAGCCCTCGGCGTCCCCGGCCTGGAGGCTGACCGCGGTGGCGGGGAGGTGGGACCTGTGAGACAGGGTGCCTCCCCTGGAGGGTCACGGTTTCCAATCGGTCAGAAGGTTTAGGAGAGGAGCGGGAGGAGAGTTTGGTCAACAGTCCGCTTCAAACCGCTTGAAAATCGGACACTCAGAGGCTGAGTTACTTCTTTGTGGAACTTTTTTTATTTTTCGTTCTGAGCCTAAGTTCACTTTTTTAGGGTGCTCTCGATTTCGCGCCGTCACCCGGTGGCAAAACCTCTTTCTGTGATCCTCCAGGCCTTAGGGGGATTTTCAGAAGGTGTTTTCAGACCTCCAGAGGGGTAGGACCCTGCTCAAAGGTGTCCGAGAATACTGCACCTTCAGCGGACATGCCATTCAATTCAATTCAATTCAATTTTATTTGTATAGCGCCATAACAATACAATTGCCTCTCGGCGCTTAACAGAGCCCAGAGCCTGAACCCCCTTAGTGCATGCACAACGGCAACAGGGGCAAGAAAAAACTCCCTGTTAGGCAGGAAGAAACCTTGAGCAGAACCACGGCACATAAGGGGGGACCCATCTGCTTGAGGTCGGCCGGGTGGAGACAGGAAGGTGGGACGGGGGGAAGGGGGGAAGGGGAAGGGTAGTGTGGCAGAAGGGGAAATGAAGCAACAGGGGCAATACACAGCCAGCATTTGGTCACTGGACATATGTGTACATACATCTGGTGGTAAATACATGATACAGACAAGACCAGATTACTGTGGCAATAGGGTTACTGTTACAGGGGTAGGGGATGTAGGCACAGAGAAACATTTCGGTGGAGGCAATAATGTATATTGTACATAAATGCTAGCATAGGGTATTGGGTAGAGTAGGTGTACGGCAATGCAGTGGCAGTGGGTGCGGTTGGCCGAGGGTTTCTCTAGGTAGACCAGGTAGAGAGACTACGTGCAGAGTGGTGGGGGTGGGGAGGGAAAGTTCCACATCCATCAGCGATTGGAACACGCCTGGCTCCGGGGAGGCAGTGGACCTTGCAGGGGCCACTTGTTGAAGGGGGGGGTGTGGACATCTCGGACCATGGAGCTGCCGATGACCAGGGTGGGGGTCGTCACATCCAGCGGGAGAAGTCGTCAAGGGGATGATTGAATTGAGGGCCCAGGATGGGGAGCAGGGCGGCGTGGGCGATGCTGGTGTTGCTCTGGAGCCGGTCTGCAGGGGCGTTTCGGGGCGGGCTGAGGAGGGGAGTGATCAGGCCCAGGAGGCTCCTCCTGATCCATCTAACAAACAGGAAATGACGAATTAGTCTGCAGGTCTGTTAGTCGGGAATCAGCACGAACAAACACACAGATGAATCATTTCACCAACCAGGGACATGTCATCTGTTTGTCGGTTTGCCTGTTGCATATTGCAATACTTAGATATGTTTAGTTTTTCTGGCATTGAACATTTTGTTTTTTGTCGTGATCTGTTTGCCGGGGCCGTACATGCATCCACTCGGCAAACAGGAAACACATTTGATGTTGCGGTACTAAATTACAAGTAGGAATTTAATTTATTTTTTTGTTGTGATCTGTTTGCCGGGGCCGTACATGCATCCACTCGGCAAACAGGAAACACATTTGATGTTGCGGTACTAAATTACAAGTAGTAATTTAATTTGTTTTTTGTTGTGATCTGTTTGCCGGGGCCGTACATGCATCCACTCGGCAAACAGGAAACACATATAATGTTGCGGTACTAAATTACAAGTAGTAATTTAATTTGTTTTTTGTTGTGATCTGTTTGCCGGGGCCGTACATGCATCCACTCGGCAAACAGGAAACACATTTGATGTTGCGGTACTAAATGCAAGTAATATTTGAATTTGTGTTCGGATATGTCTGGGTGGCTGGTACAGCAGGTGATTGGTTTGTTGGCGCGGTTACTTTTGGCTATATGATGCACTAAAGAGGAATGTCTTAAGTCTTGATTTGAATATAGGCACGGTGTCTGCAGCTCTGATGGAGGCAGGGAGATTGTTCCAGAGGAGAGGGGCTTGGTAACTAAATGCTCTCCCTCCTATTGTGGTCTTTGATATTCTTGGAATTACCAGGAGGCCTGCACTCTGGGAACGGAGCAGCCTTGGAGGGCAATAGGGGACGACTAATTCCTTGAGGTAGTTTGGAGCCAGATCGTTTAGGGCTTTATATGTTAGCAAGAGTACTTTGAAGTCGATTCTACTTTTAACGGGGAGCCAGTGCAAAGAAGCGAGTACCGGTGAGATGTGTTCATATTTTTTAGTTCTGGTGAGTGTACGAGCAGCAGCGTTCTGTATAAGTTGGAGGCTCTTTATTGTGTTGATGCTGCATCCGGACAGGAGAGCATTACAATAATCGAGGCGGGAAGTAATAAATGCGTGGATTAGTTTTTCTGCATCTTGGAGGGATAGGACCTTTCTAATTTTGGCAATATTGCGTAAATGAAAAAATGATGTCTTTGAGATCTGTTTTATGTGTGAGTCAAGTAGGAGGTCTTGGTTGATAGTTACACCAAGGTTTTTGATGTTAGTGTTGGGTGTTGGGAAGCCATTGAGTGTGGGTAAATGGGTAGATAGTGTAGTTCTCAGTTGATCGGGGCCTACAAGCATAACCTCAGTTTTATCAGAGTTGAGGAGCAGGAAGTTGCTAGTCATCCAAGATTTTACATCATGGAGGCAAGCTTCTATCTTGGGTAGATGTACAATTTCATCAGGTTTCATTGATAGGTAGAGTTGGGTGTCGTCAGCATAGCAATGGAAGTTAATGCCATGTTTCCTTATGACAGCACCTAAGGGTAGCATATAGAGGGAAAAAAGCAGTGGTCCAAGGACAGAGCCTTGTGGGACACCGTAGCTTACTCTGGTGTGATTTGACGACTTCTCATGGACATGAACAAATTGATGGCGATCAGAGAGGTAAGATCTAAACCAAGATAGGGCACAACCTTTGATGCCAACGTGATGTTCAAGTCTCTGTAACAGGATCAGATGATCTATAGTGTCGAAAGCAGCACTAAGGTCTAGGAGAACTAATATTGAGGTGCACCCATGATCAGATGCGATTAGTAGGTCATTTAAGACTTTGACTAAGGCCGTTTCAGTACTGTGGTGGGCCCTAAAACCGGATTGGAGGGTTTCTTCAATTTTATTTTGATGTAGAAAAGAAGTAAGTCGCTTAGCAACTAGTTTTTCAAGTATTTTTGACAAAAAAGGAAGGTTAGATATGGGTCTATAGTTAGCGAGATTATCGGGATCAAGGTTAGGTTTTTTAAGAGATGGTTTTATCACTGCTATTTTGAAAGATTGTGGGACGTAGCCTGAGATAAGTGAGTTATTCATTACATTGAGCAGTGTCTCACTTAGTAAGGGAAGTGCATGTTTAAGTAATTTTGTGGGGATAGGATCTAGTAGGCACGTTGATGATTTAGATGAGAGGATCAGGGAGTTTAATTCAGGGAGGTCGGTGGGTGCGAAGAATTCAAGGATAGCATCCGGTTGAAGTGGTGTTACCTTGGCGCATGTTGGAAGGGGTGTAGGGTCACAGAGGGGGAGAAAGCTTTGGATTTGTTCTCTTATTTTAAGGATTTTATTATTGAAAAAGGTCATGAAATCATTACCACTAAAGATGATGGGAACCGAATGTTCGATTGTGTTGTGGTTTTTAGTTAGCCTAGAAATAGTGTTAAATAAGAACTTTGGGTTGTTTTTATTACTATCAATCAATGAAGAATAGTAAGCTGATTTCGCCTCAGAGAGTACACGTTTATATCTTAGGAGACTATCCTTCCACGCCATGAGAAATACCTCAAGTTTGGTGGAGTACCATTTTTTTTCTAGTTTTCGTGAGCCTCTAGACCCCTCTATATCCTCCAGGAGGACCAGGATTTGAGGAACATGTGTCCGAGAACAGTGCACCTTCAGCGGACTGGCCATATGCAGCTACACCCCTAGTTACACCTTCCACAGGCACCAGGATGTGACAGAATGTGTCCGAGAATAGGTCACCTTCAGCGGACTGGCCATGTGCAGCTACACCCCTAGTTACATCCTCCACAGGCACCAGGATGTGAACATAATGTGTCCGAGGACAGAGCACCATCAACGGACTCTTTACCAGCTTTGAGTCCCTTGTTTTCGACTTCCAGAGGCACCATAATGTCAAAAACATGTGTCCGCCAAAGATGCACCATCAACGGACTCTCTGCGAGCTTCGAGTCCCTTGTTTTCGACTTCCAGATGCACCATAATGTCAAAAACATGTGCCCGAGAAAGATGCACCATCAACGGACTCTCTATGAGCTTCTGGGGCCTTGTTACAATCCTCCAGGAGGCTTCTGAAAAGGAGCTCTCTAGTCCCGAGATGGTACCCGGTGGCAAAACCTCTTTTTGGCATCCTCCAGGCTTAAGGGGAATCCTCAGAGAGTGTCCGAAAAAAGTGCACTGTCGTCGGACTGACCGTTTTGGCTCGGGAGGGTAGGCCATGGAGCTCGCGCCAGCACCCCCAACTTTTTTTTACCCATGGTTAACCAGTAACTATGAGTCTCTTAAGGTTCCATAAGAGAGTCATACTATGACTCTTATGGAAAAGTAACTATGACTCTGTCATAGGGTCGGGGCAAAAACGAATCTCAAGAACATTAAGGCTAAATAAATATCAGAGTTGATCCAAATGATTGAGGGAAGTTGGCTAGCAATAACCCCAATTATGGGATAAAGATTGGCTCTGAAAGAGGAAATAGCCTGGAAATATACTGTGGGAGGAATCGTGACTTGGTCGCACTGACAGGTGGGATTCTGTATCAGCACGGTGGCTCAGTGGGTAGGGCGCGGCTCCACGAACCTGAAGAGCACAGGTTCGAAACCCGCAAAGGGTAAGATTTCAGAAGAACATCTGAGAATCGCAGGTTCAAATCCCACCTGAAGCAACTATGTCCTAAGTTGCATATGAATCCCCGGAGAAAAATAACACACAAATCGCAATCAAACTCTGTAAACAGAACGTGGCAAACTCTGTAAGCAGAACATGGCATACTTTGAAGACAGAACTTGGCAAACTCTGTATACACAACCCGGAAAACTCTGTAAACGGAGTGAGGCAAACTCTGTAAACAGAACGTGGCAAACTCTGTAACAGAACTCAGCAAACTCTGTGAAAAGAACCTGGCAAGTTCTTTAAACAGAAAATATAATATTTTGTTTTTATCTTTTTTTAAAGCCATTCGTCTCACACGTTTCACCCTAGAAAGGCGCCCGGTGTACGCCGGAGTATCCTTTCTGCCCCCGGTGATTTCGCATCCCAGGTGCTGAGGTCCCACGGGGCCTCTACTTGGGAGGGTAGGGAATTTCGGTCGACCCCTCCCGCTGGCAGGCCGTTGCTGAGGATTGTGTAAATCAGTTGTAAAAGTCACACAGCAATCATATAATATAAAATTATATGTTTTTCGGTTTCCTAACCGTTGTCGGCAGTGGAAGTCGATTGTAAAAATCACAGGTACGGTGTTGCACCCCGCACAGTAACCGGAACCCCACGGGGTGGGCAGAGAAATCTGCCAGAACATCCAGCAGGAATGGCTGCGATGAAGAAGGGCAAGACCACAGGTCGCAAGGCTAAGTGGTCTGTAAAATAACTAAAAACTTTGATGGAGATGGAGGAGGCTCTCGAGCAAGGCCAATACTCTGTATATTACATGAATGTGGAAATTGCAAGTCAGCTTCCAGGTAGGTCCTCCCACGAAGTGAAAGAGAAAAGACAGTGCATGAGACGGCAATCTCACAGGAGAAGCACTAAGCTCTTACTGCAGCCAACAGAGGCAAACCTGGAGAGGCAGGAAATCCCTGCTGAACTCAATCTGCTGATACAGCCACGAGGGTTACAAGCAGTAACTAGCCTCAACAGAAAATTAAGGTGGCAAGCTGGTGCTCTCATTGACATGTACACTCACGAACACGAAATCAGGCGGGCGCTAACACTGGCAAGCAGGAAGGACCCGTGCGCAGCAGTGGCCATTGAGACCGCTACGGCGATGGTGATAAGGGAGGCGAGAAGAAAAGGTCCAGCGACCAAAAAGAACAGCAAAGCTGGCGAGCCGATGAAGCCCCGAAGCAAGCGAGAAATGAAGAGGGATGAGGTCCATAAACTCAGAAAACTAATGAGTACGGACCCGGCTAAGCTTGTTAGCTATGTCCTTGACGGGAGTGAAGCGACCGACTGCCCAGTCCCGCTGCCTCAATTACACGAAGTGTTTGAAAGGCGTTGGATGGGGTCAGAAGGTGCCTTCAAGGGCTTGGGAGGCTTTAAGGCCGCCAGCGGGGCGGACAACGAACACTTCTCCACCCTGTTCACCCCCGAAGAGGTGCTCACACACCTCAGAAAGACGGACAGGAAATCGGCACCAGGCACGGACGGCATCGGGCGGGATGACCTACTCCTCTGGGACCCGAAGGGTGTGAAGCTATCAAAACTCTTTGGCAGCTGGCTTGCGGCGGGGTTCATACCTCAGTGTGTAAAGCCCGCGAGAACTGTACTGATACCAAAGACCTCCGACCCTCTGCTGTTGAATGACCCGAATAACTGGCGCCCAATCACTATCGGCTCGATGCTGATGCGGCTGTTCTCACGACTGCTAAATGGGCGCCTTACGAAAACCTGCACTATCCACGACAGGCAGCGAGGGTTCAGGGACTCTCCTGGCTGTAGTGAGAATCTTCACATCCTTCAAAGTCTGGTTAAAGCCAGCAGGAGGGAGAGAAAGTCACTAGCGGTGGTGCTCGTGGACGTGGCAAAGGCTTTCGATACGGTGACACACGAGCACTTGCTTGCAGTGCTCAGGCAGAGAGGTCTGGATGAACACATCATAAACACAATACAAAGCTCGTACGACGGGGGCGTAACTTGCATTGAAGCCGGGGGAGAACAATCTGAACCCATTGCAATGAAAGTCGGTGT
The DNA here is from genome assembly GCF_963457725.1 of Sprattus sprattus. Taxonomy (NCBI): domain Eukaryota; kingdom Metazoa; phylum Chordata; class Actinopteri; order Clupeiformes; family Clupeidae; genus Sprattus; species Sprattus sprattus. The sequence goes on along the minus strand of NW_027667011.1, from coordinate 9,054 downwards.
GAAGCAGGGTGACCCACTGTCCCCATTGCTTTTCAATCTGGCTCTTGATCCACTGCTCCACACACTGGAAAGCCTCGGTAAGGGAGTAAATATCGCAGACACAAAGCTGGTCTCGCTTGCATTCGCAGATGACCTGGTGCTGGTCAGCGACACATGGAAGAACATGGATTTCAATATCAGAATCCTGAATGACTTCTGTGCCCTGACGGGGCTTAAGGTGCACGCAAGCAAGTGCTTCGGCTTCATGGTTACCCCCTTGAAACACAGCATGAAAATGAAAGTGAATGACTGTCCCCCCTGGCAGATCGAGGGGACACCAATAGAAATGGTTGAAAGTGGAAGGGCGGTAAGATATCTGGGAATTCAGGTCGGTCCAGTGAGGGGCCTCGAGAAACCCGACATTCTCAAAGAGTTACAAGTGGCGCTGGATAAGGTAGGGGCGACACCATTAACTGCCCCTCAAAAGATTTGGCTGCTTAAGACCTTCATAATCCCCAGGCATTTCTACCGGGCCGACCACTGCGACTACAGTATAGTTCGGCTGCGACTGCTGGACCGGCTACTACGTAGCACAGTAAAAACATGGCTGGGTCTAGCGCAGACCACATGTGATGGGTTGCTCTATGCTAGAGCGAGAGACGGAGGTCTGGGGCTACAAAAGTTGAGCGCCGTTATTCCTGCTATGCAGGCAAAGCGGTTGTGGAAACTTTTGCACTCTGATGATGAAGTCATCAGAAAGATAGCCTGGGACCAGAACGGGCTGGAGGACTGGAGAAGAGCTTGGCTCAAAGCGGGCGGGCAACTGGAGAAATTACCAACTCCAGAGGGTGTGCCAGTAACGAACGTTACTGAAGCAGATGGGGCCCCTCAGCTATCCCGGTACAAGAGACCATGCGAGTGGCAAGATGTAGAGTTCGACCGGTGGGCAGGCAAATCGGTGCAGGGAGTTGGAATAGCCTGGTTCAAAGACTCTCCAGAGTCTAATGCCTGGCTCTCCAAACTCCCAAAAGTGCAACACAAATTCTGCTCACAAGCACTACAGCTACAAGTGAGCGTCTACCCTACCAGGGAATTTATGGCAAGGGGCCAAAGCAAGTGGAACGCGAGTTGCCGAGGCTGTCACGCGAGGCTTGAGTCCGCCTCACACCTCCTCGGAGCATGTCCCAGCGGTAGGGCGAAACGACTGGAGCGACACAATTTTGCATGCCATCGACTGGCAGTCGCTGCGAAGAAGCAGGGCTGGGTTGTCCACAGGGAGAAAGAATTTGGAAGCAGACCAAATGTGAGACGCCCAGACTTGGTCTTTTGCAAAGATGGTAAGGCAATGGTGCTGGATGTGACAGTGCGGTTTGAAAGGAACATCAACACACTAAAACTCGCAGGCCGAGAGAAAGTAAAGCACTACAAACCCATCAAGTACTTGGTGAAACAGGTCATGGGTGTAGAGGAAGTGGAAATACACGGATTTCCACTGGGAGCGAGGGGCCTCTGGCATAAACCCAACAACAAGATCCTCAAGAGAATGGGACTTTCTAAGAGCAGTGCAAAAGCTCT
>NW_027667011.1:0-2500 GCF_963457725.1 Sprattus sprattus | reverse complement strand
TGTTGAGCTGCTTATTATGTGTAGGTTTTTAAGGATGCAATGTGCATTGTGGTCCGGTGCTTCCGCCCTGTATAGCTTTTCCTCTTAAGCTTTTCACTTTAATATAAAGTATTCAATCCCTACTTTGTAGGATGTCACTCAAGATAGTTAAGGATCCTCTCAGAACACTCTTACAAAGTCTCGACGCAAGAGCTTTTGCACTGCTCTTAGAAAGTCCCATTCTCTTGAGGATCTTGTTGTTGGGTTTATGCCAGAGGCCCCTCGCTCCCAGTGGAAATCCGTGTATTTCCACTTCCTCTACACCCATGACCTGTTTCACCAAGTTCTTGATGGGTTTGTAGTGCTTTACTTTCTCTCGGCCTGCGAGTTTTAGTGTGTTGATGTTCCTTTCAAACCGCACTGTCACATCCAGCACCATTGCCTTACCATCTTTGCAAAAGACCAAGTCTGGGCGTCTCACATTTGGTCTGCTTCCAAATTCTTTCTCCCTGTGGACAACCCAGCCCTGCTTCTTCGCAGCGACTGCCAGTCGATGGCATGCAAAATTGTGTCGCTCCAGTCGTTTCGCCCTACCGCTGGGACATGCTCCGAGGAGGTGTGAGGCGGACTCAAGCCTCGCGTGACAGCCTCGGCAACTCGCGTTCCACTTGCTTTGGCCCCTTGCCATAAATTCCCTGGTAGGGTAGACGTTCGCTTGTAGCTGTAGTGCTTGTGAGCAGAATTTGTGTTGCACTTTTGGGAGTTTGGAGAGCCAGGCATTAGACTCTGGAGAGTCTTTGAACCAGGCTATTCCAACTCCCTGCACCGACTTGCCTGCCCACCGGTCGAACTCTACATCTTGCCACTCGCATGGTATCTTGTACCGGGATAGCTGAGGGGCCCCATCTGCTTCAGTAACGTTCGTTACTGGCACACCCTCTGGAGTTGGTAATTTCTCCAGTTGCCCGCCCTTTTTGAGCCAAGCTCTTCTCCAGTCCTCCAGCCCGTTCTGGTCCCAGGCTATCTTTCTGATGACTTCATCATCAGAGTGCAAAAGTTTCCACAACCGCTTTGCCTGCATAGCAGGAATAACGGCGCTCAACTTTTGTAGCCCCAGACCTCCGTCTCTCGCTCTAGCATAGAGCAACCCATCACATGTGGTCTGCGCTAGACCCAGCCATGTTTTTACTGTGCTACGTAGTAGCCGGTCCAGCAGTCGCAGCCGAACTATACTGTAGTCGCAGTGGTCGGCCCGGTAGAAATGCCTGGGGATTATGAAGGTCTTAAGCAGCCAAATCTTTTGAGGGGCAGTTAATGGTGTCGCCCCTACCTTATCCAGCGCCACTTGTTACTCTTTGAGAATGTCGGGTTTCTCGAGGCCCCTCACTGGACCGACCTGAATTCCCAGATATCTTACCGCCCTTCCACTTTCAACCATTTCTATTGGTGTCCCCTCGATCTGCCAGGGGGGACAGTCATTCACTTTCATTTTCATGCTGTGTTTCAAGGGGGTAACCATGAAGCCGAAGCACTTACTTGCGTGCACCTTAAGCCCCGTCAGGGCACAGAAGTCATTCAGTGTGTCGCTGACCAGCACCAGGTCATCTGCGAATGCAAGCGAGACCAGCTTTGTGTCTGCGATCTTTACTCCCTTACCGAGGCTTTCCAGTGTGTGGAGCAGTGGATCAAGAGCCAGATTGAAAAGCAATGGGGACAGTGGGTCACCCTGCTTCACACCGACTTTCATTGCAATGGGTTCAGATTGTTCTCCCCCGGCTTCAATGCAAGTTACGCCCCCGTCGTACGAGCTTTGTATTGTGTTTATGATGTGTTCATCCAGACCTCTCTGCCTGAGCACTGCAAGCAAGTGCTCGTGTGTCACCGTATCGAAAGCCTTTGCCACGTCCACGAGCACCACCGCTAGTGACTTTCTCTCCCTCCTGCTGGCTTTAACCAGACTTTGAAGGATGTGAAGATTCTCACTACAGCCAGGAGAGTCCCTGAACCCTCGCTGCCTGTCGTGGATAGTGCAGGCTTTCGTAAGGCGCCCATTTAGCAGTCGTGAGAACAGCCGCATCAGCATCGAGCCGATAGTGATTGGGCGCCAGTTATTCGGGTCATTCAACAGCAGAGGGTCGGAGGTCTTTGGTATCAGTACAGTTCTCGCGGGCTTTACAAACTGAGGTATGAACCCCGCCGCAAGCCAGCTGCCAAAGAGTTTTGATAGCTTCACACCCTTCGGGTCCCAGAGGAGTAGGTCATCACGCCCGATGCCGTCCGTGCCTGGTGCCGATTTCCTGTCCGTCTTTCTGAGGTGTGTGAGCACCTCTTCGGGGGTGAACAGGGTGGAGAAGTGTTCGTTGTCCGCCCCGCTGGCGGCCTTAAAGCCTCCCAAGCCCTTGAAGGCACCTTCTGACCCCATCCAACGCCATTCAAACACTTCGTGTAATTGAGGCAGCGGGACTGGGCAGTCGGTCGCTTCACTCCCGTCAAGGACATAGCTAACAAGCTTAGCCGGGTC
>NW_027667012.1:10000-12500 GCF_963457725.1 Sprattus sprattus | reverse complement strand
GACACAAACACTCCATCATGACAACAAACACAAACACTCCAACATGACAACAGACACAAACACAAACACTCCATCATGACAACAGACACCAACACAAACACTCCATCATGACAACAGACACAAACACAAACACTCCAACATGACAACAGACACAAACACAAACACTCCATCATGACAACAGACACAAACACAAACACTCCATCATGACAACAGACACCAACACAAACACTCCATCATGACAACAGACACAAACACAAACACTCCAACATGACAACAGACACAAACACAAACACTCCATCATGACAACAGACACAAACACAAACACTCCATCATGACAACAGACACAAACACAAACACTCCATCATGACAACAAACACAAACACTCCAACATGACAACAGACACAAACACAAACACTCCAACATGACAACAGACACAAACACAAACACTCCATCATGACAACAGACACAAACACAAACACTCCATCATGACAACAGACACAAACACAAACACTCCATCATGACAACAGACACAAACACAAACACTCCATCCTGACAACAGACACAAACACAAACACTCCATCATGACAACAGACACAAACACTCCATCATGACAACAAACACAAACACTCCAACATGACAACAGACACAAACACAAACACTCCAACATGACAACAGACACAAACACAAACACTCCATCATGACAACAGACACAAACACAAACACTCCATCATGACAACAGACACAAACACAAACACTCCATCATGACAACAAACACAAACACTCCATCATGACAACAGACACAAACACAAACACTCCATCATGACAACAAACACAAACACTCCAACATGACAACAGACACAAACACAAACACTCCATCATGACAACAGACACCAACACAAACACTCCATCATGACAACAGACACAAACACAAACACTCCATCATGACAACAGACACAAACACAAACACTCCATCATGACAACAGACACAAACACTCCATCATGACAACAGACACAAACACTCCAACATGACAACAGACACAAACTGTAAACTGTATAACTGCATGATTTGTGTCAGCATGTCCTTTTCGTTGGTCACACACAGACACAAATACAAACACACACACACACACACACACACACACACACACACACACACACACACACACACACACACACAGACGGAACAGGTGACTCTTTCTCAAACAATCCACGCCAAGCACAACGTTTCCCATTGTTTCCAAAGCACTGACATACGACGCTTTTCCACACACACAAGCACTCACAGTCTCCCCACCAATAGGCAGAGAAGAGATACCCACCACCAACCAATCAAAAGACAGATAGGAGATGACATCATCAACAGAAACAACCTCAACTTCACCAAAAAGAGAATTAGCTGAGAATCTTAAAGAGCTTCCACACCAGAACCTTAAAAACCAGGCTACACACACACACACACACGCACACACAAACTCACACGCACAAGCACACACACACGCACACACACACACCTCTCGCCTTCTCTAATTGAGAGTGTGTAGGAGTGTGTGAGCGCATGCTTGTGTGTGGAGGTGTGTCTCAGACTCAAACTGCTCCTGCCATGTCAATCAAACCCAGAAGCCCCACCCCAGAGGCCAAACCCCGCCCCCTTTCCCAGCCAGATGGAGCTTTGAGTGACCATGTCACCGCCTCTCAGCCAATGGTGTGTCGGGGGGAGGGATCTAAGCTCATCTCCATGGCTCCCCAAAGGGGCGGGGTTAGGCCTCTGAACCTGCGTGTGATTGGCTGACTCACGGCGAGCGGGTCGGCGGTGAAAGCGGCCACACTGTTCCGAATGTCGCGCTCGTTTCCACGGAGAGGAATGAGTGACACGTTACCCAGACGAGCTTCAGACACGCCCGAGCGCTTGGAGCGCATCTTACAGCCTTCAGCCGGCCACACACCCCCCTCATGCTGTAGGGAGGGAGAGAGAGAAGGAGAGAGAGAGAGGAAGAGAGAGAGAGAGAGAGAGAGAGAGAGAGAGAGAGAGAGAGAGAGAGAGAGAGAGAGGAAGAGAGGGAGGGAGGGAGAGAGAGAGGGAGGGGAGAGAGAGAGAGGGAGAGATATAAATAGGGTGAGGGAGAGAGAAGGAGAGAGAGGGAGAGGGAGAGGGAGAGATATAAAGAGGGTGAGGGAGAGAGAAGGAGAGAGAGGGAGAGGGAGAGGGAGAGATATAAAGAGGGTGAGGGAGAGAGAAGGAGAGAGAGGGAGAGGGAGAGCGCATATGAATCGTCCACCAAAGTTCACTTCAGGCACATCACTAAAGACACAGAGAGAGAAGGACAAGAGCAACAAAGATGGAGAGAGAGAAGGAGAGGAGGAACAGAGGTGGAGAGAGAAAAAGAGAAGGAGAGGAGGAACAGAGTTGGAGAGAGAGAAGGACAAGAGCAACAAAGATGGAGAGAGAGAAGGAGAGGAGGAACAGAGGTGGAGAGAGAAAAAGAGAAGGAGAGGAGGAACA
>NW_027667013.1:17500-25000 GCF_963457725.1 Sprattus sprattus | reverse complement strand
ATATTGAGGAGGATGTCAGCGAGTGGATCGATGGGGGCTTTATATTGGGGGACCGCTTTTTTGAGAAGCCAGCCAGTGCTGATGACTGGGAGGCCTATGACTCTGAGGATGACTCGGATGAGGAGGAAGAGATGGACACAGCTTCCGCCCCTGCTCAGATGACCGCCGTCGCCCCCGTTGCTCCCGCACCTAAGACTCCATCTCCAGCACCTCCTGCACCTCTCACACCAGGGCCAGTGCCAGCACCCTGCCGGATCCCCGTTCCAACACTCCACTGTGAGCCCGGTGGGTGGATCGGTGGGGGTTATTTCATGCGTGATCAGCACTTCATCTACACCGATGAGCTGGAAATGGCGGACACGACTCCTGCTCCAGCTCCCCAGTTAACCCCTGCTCCTCGTCCAGCGTCCGCCCCCCAGCTGACTCCTGCACCTCTTCAAGCTCCAGCTTCCCGGCTGACCCCTGCACCTCCTCGAGCTCCAGCTCCCCGGCTGACCCCTGCACCTCTTCGAGCTCCAGCTTCCCGGCTGAACCCTGCACCTCTTCGAGCTCCAGCTCCCCGGCTGACCCCTGCACCTCTTCGAGCTCCAGCTTCCCAGCTTAACCCTGCACCTCTTCGAGCTCCAGCTCCCCGGCTGACCCCTGCACCTCTTCGGGCCCCAGATGCCCGGCTGACTCCTGCGCCTCGTCGGACTTCAGCCCCTGAGCCATTCCGCTCTCCTACAGCTCCTGCTGCTGCTGCCCCCGCAGCTGCTACCCCTGCTGCTGCGTCTCCTGCAGCTGCTCCTCCTGCATTCACTGCAGCCACTCCTGCTTCTGCCCAGGCATCTCCAGCTCCAGCAACCCGGCCTACCCCTGCACCTCGCAGGGCCCTAGCTCCAGCGTCAGCTCCAGCAACCCGGCCTACCCCTGCACCTCGCAGAGCTTTTGCTCTAGCCCCAGAGTCATTCCATGCCCCTGTCCGCAGTGTCCCGACTGCCCCTGTCCGCAGTGTCCCGACTGCCCCTGTCCGCAGTGTCCCGACTGCCCCTGTCCGCAGTGTCCCGACTGCCCCTGTCCGCAGTGTCCCGACTGCCCCTGTCCGCAGTGTCCCGACTGCCCCTGTCCGCAGTGTCCCGACTGCCCCTGTCCGCAGTGTCCCGACTGCCCCTGTCCGCAGTGTCCCGACTGCCCCTGTCCGCAGTGTCCCGACTGCCCCTGTCCGCAGTGTCCCGACTGCCCCTGTCCGCAGTGTCCCGACTGCCCCTGTCCGCAGTGTCCCGACTGCCCCTGTCCGCAGCGTCCCGGCTGCCCCTGTCCGCAGCGTCCCGGCGGCCCCTGTCCGCAGCGTCCCGGCGGCCCCTGTCCGCAGCGTCCCGGCTGCCCCTGTCCGCAGCGTCCCGGCTGCCCCTGTCCGCAGCGTCCCGGCTGCCCCTGTCCGCAGCGTCCCGGCTGCCCCTGTCCGCAGCGTCCCGGCTGCCCCTGTCCGCAGCGTCCCGGCTGCCCCTGTCCGCAGCGTCCCGGCTGCCCCTGTCCGCAGCGTCCCGGCTGCCCCTGTCCGCAGCGTCCCGGCTGCCCCTGTCTCCAGTGCCCCGACTGCCCCTGTCTCCAGTGCCCTGACTGCCCCTGTCTCCAGTGCCCTGACTGCCCCTGTCTCCAGTGCCCTGACTGCCCCTGTCTCCAGTGCCCTGACTGCCCCTGTCTCCAGTGCCCTGACTGCCCCTGTCTCCAGTGCCCTGACTGCCCCTGTCTCCAATGCCCTGACTGCCCCCTGTGCCCCTGTCTCGAGTGCCCTGACTGCCCCTGTCTCGAGTGCCCTGACTGCCCCTGTCTCGAGTGCCCTGACTGCCCCTGTCTCGAGTGCCCTGACTGCCCCTGTCTCGAGTGCCCTGACTGCCCCTGTCTCGAGTGCCCTGACTGCCCCTGTCTCGAGTGCCCATGTCTCCTGTGCCCCTGTCTCGAGTGCCCATGTCTCCTGTGCCCCTGTCCCAGGTTCTCTTGTCCTTGTCCCAGGTGTCCCTATCCCAGGCACCTGTGTCCCTGTCCCAGGTTCTCCTGCCCCTGTCCCGAGCGCTCCTGTCCCGAGCACCCCAGGCGCCCCTGTCCCAGGTGTTCCTATCCTGGTCGAGGAGGCGTGTTGTGACCTCCTCGCCCCCAACAAGGCTCCCAGTCGCCTGCCTCATTCGGGGCGTCCACCCGGCCAACTGCCAAAGACTCTGCCCCTGTCTGACCACTCATCCGGCCGGCCACCAGATACTCTGCCCCTGTTTGGGTCCTCATCCGGCCGGCCACCAGATACTCTGCCCCTGTTTGGGTCCTCATCCGGCCGGCCACCAGACACTCTGCCCCTGTTTGGCCGCTCGTCCGGTCGGCCGCCAGACACTCTGCCCATGATTGTCCACCGACCCGGTCATCCACCAGGCTCTTCGGTCGTCCACCCGGATAGCTTCCTGACCCGTGGTCTGTGTCCAGCTTTCTGCCCACCTGCCTTGCCCTTGACCCCCTCCACCCACCCTACGCGGACTCTTTCAGGTTTTGCAAAGGCCGTCTGGAATCCGGCCCTTAGGGAGGGGGTACTGTCAGGATCCTGCTCGGTCCATTTTGTGTTTGCCTGTTTTGTCTCGTGTTTCTTGTGTGTGTTCTCCATGTGTTTCCCTGCGTTTGTTTTTACATGTGCTCTGTGTTTTTGTTATGCCATGTGTTTTCTGTTTTGTCCTAAGACTCCGCCCCCACCTGCCCTCTGTCACTTCCTGGATTCCCTGTCACCAATAACCACACCTGTCCGTTAATCAGTCCACTCATTGTCTTAATTAGTTTCTCCTGTCCCCTGTTTGTTTCCCACCAATTGAATGTCTCCCTTCTAGTATTTAAGTTCAGTCTCCCCAGTGTTCCATGTCTGATCGTCACTTAAAGTCTGTATGAAAGACTCTGTCTGTCTGTCCGTGATTCTAGAGTTTGACTCTTCCACCTTCCCTGATTATCTGCCGGTGTGAGATAAGTTCTTGGTTTTTGTATTTTTCTCTTTTGCTCTGCCTGCTTTGTTTTTGGATCTTTTGTGTGTTACCTTTTGGACTCTGACTTTTTGCATCTTTTATGTTTTGACCTTTTGAACCCTTTTTGGTAACCTGTTTGTGGACAAATAAACACAAGTTTTGCCAGCAATTTGGGTCTGCTATTGGGTCTCTTTTCCCTCCCTACGGAACCTAACACTGTGTGCGTGTGTGTGTGTGTGTGTGTGTGTGTGTGTGTGCGTGTGTGTGTGTACGCGAGAGTGCTTCTGACAGCCTCTGCATGCAAGTCGGGCTTCTTTTATAGCCTTATTTACTTAATCAAATATGAAAGGTCTCATTTGATAAACATCCGCTTGTAAACTCGCAAACCCGAACACACATCTACACAATAGCTGGAAGGCTTTCAGTCACTTTGAGTCTTATGGTGCGAGTCAGACAGGGGATTATGCTCTAAACACACACACACACACACACACACACACACACACACACACACCTTCCTTCACTGCGTGTCAGACAGAGGATTAGGCACTAAACTGGCATTAATTAGTGGGGATACTCGAGCTTTGAGGCAGCATGACGGACTTAAATGTTTGTTCAGATTATCGAGAGTGAGATGAAATAACCAGATGTTCTTTTCAAGCTGAGAGCCTAGTGATATCTATCTGCAATGTTTGCTGCTTTCACTCACACATACTCACTCACACACACACACACACACACTCACTCACACGCACACACACTCACACACACACACACACACACACACACACACACACACACACACACACACACACAACACACACACACACACACACACACACACACACACATACACATGTGTGTGTGCTCTGGCTGGGTGTGTGGCTTTGCACAGCTGCAGGTTTGGAAGCGGGTTCGAGGCCAGGTAGGGTTAGGGTGACTGCTCTATATCTGAGCTATACCAAATCCTGACACTTGCTAAGAAAATGTGTTGTTTCAGAGTAAAGATAAAACATTTTATTTCAAGGAACTACAGTAAAGCTTTAGTAACTTTCAATTATGTTTACCCAACCAACTACCTATCAGCTAATCTTGCCTATAAGCCATTAGCCATGTTGTAGCCAATTGCTCTTCTTCACTACCACCAAGTGTGTGTGTGTGTGTGTGTGTGTGTGTGTGTGTGTGTGTGTGTGTGTGTGTGTGTGTGTGTGTGTGTGTGTGTGTGTGTGTGTGTGTGTGTGTGTGTGTCACTACCGCCAGTTTTTATGCTGTGTTATCCTGCTCAGCCTCTCAGATGCTCCAGCCCTAGTCTGCTGGCTGATCCACAATCCTGTTTTGAAAATAAACATTGACAGGTTATTTGCATGTGAGGGCCCTACGACTCAGAATGGCCTCAAATTTAACATATTAGATCTGCATTCTCAGTCACTTCTTATAAAAACAGTCTGAAAACCTACTTTGAAAAATAGATTTCTTCTGTTTTGACCTTTTTTGCATTCATGTTGTTTTAACTTGTTGTGTTGTGTGTTTCTCCGCCCTTACCCCTTGGACTGGTGTGTTTGTTTTCATCATTATTTCTTTCATTTTAGACACATCTACACACACACACACACACACACACACACACACACACACACACACACACACACACACACACACACACACACACACACAGAGACATACCTCTGTTCAATCTTCCCTGTATTGTTTGATGTATTTCATTTGATGTGATTTTCAAGCCTGGGCCAAACCTATATAGCTGAGTAATTCTAATGCCTCAGCACTTACTAATGTGAAAGGTTGAGTTTGGGAATTTCATTAAAGTGAAATATTAAATATTAAAGAGTACATAATGATTCCGGTGAAGTCTGGAGTGCTTGTAGATGACATCGTCTCAGACTCAGACTCACAGGCTCACAAACGCTTACAGGGAAAATGTGTGCAGACACTCACCTAGACAGACATGCACACACACACACACACACACACACACACACACACACACACACACACACACACGCACACACACACACACACAAACACACACACACACACACACACACACACACACCTAGACAGACAAACATGCACACACACTCACGCACATTAACAAACTCACCTAGACAGACAGACAGCAAGACATGCAAACTCACACACACACACACTTTAACACCTGTGCAAATACACTCATATATAAATGTATGCAGACACGTGAACAACACTCTCACATCGACACACACACACACATACACATACACATACACAGAGAGAAAGAATGAGAGAGAAGAAGAGAGAGCGAGAGAGAGAGACTCCCATTATTATTATCATGCCCTGACAACATTCTGTGATCAAGGAAAGGGAAAATTGCAAAGAGTCAGCATTAAATTATCCCCTGCAGTTCATTCAAATTTAATATGAGTTAATGTGAGCCGCCTGGAAGACTGTGTGTGTGTGTGTGTGTGTGTGTGTGTGTGTGTGTGTGTGTGTGTGTGTGTGTGTGTGTGTGTGTGTGTGTGTGTGTGTGTGTGTGTGTGTGTGTGTGTGTGTGTGTGTGTGTGTGTGGAATCAGCATACAGAGAGCGCAAGGGACCGAGAGGAAATAATTCTCACATGATTACAGATACCAGAAATCTCACAGTTTGCTACAGTCCCAATGTAGGTCAGCTAATGGAGAACTTTCATCGCTCGAAAAACTATATTTGTGATGGTAGGCCACTTACACTCTCACTCACACACACACACACACAGGGTGAAACACACACTCTCACTCTCTCACACACACATAGAAACACACGCTTACACTCACAGGGCTCACACTCCGGGTCCTCACACAGGCTGAAACACACATTAACACACACACACACACACACACACTCACACACACACACAGTAAAACTATATATGTGATGGTAGTCCGAGTTGAAAAAGCACTTCCTTTAACCCTGGGGGTTATCTCAGGCTGAGACGTCATTTTGAATGCTCGAGTATCGTTTCACGTGCCGCTAAATGCGGTAGTATTTTCTCACGACGCGTAATGTAGTCTGAGGGGGATTGCAAGAGTTGATTACAGACTGTACTGGCGTGTCATCTGAACGGTACGCTTTTTAGACAAACATGCAGAGGAGACGACATAAAAGACGTGAAACACCAGCACCATAATTGCTATTCAACACCCAGTTAATTGGCATTCAACTGCCGGTATAATTTCGCCGAGCCAGACACAGCAGTGTGACATTTACCAAAGGCCAAGTGATTGGTGTTACATGAAGATAAGATGGAACAAGATGAGAAGTAAAAAAAGGATCTTTGTACAAAGCCTGCAAGTTTTCTTTTGGTTAAATGGCAAGTTTTCTTTTTGTTAGTGTCTCGTGCCTTTTGAATTTGCAGTAAACTTATGCGGCAGGAAACCTAGCCAGGAGCAGATACACAATGTGTTCAGTGCCCCTATGATGTCACAATGGGTTCAGTGCCTCTATGATGTCACAGTGGGTTTAGTGCCTCTATGATGTCACAATGGGTTCAGTGCCTCTGTGATGTCACAATGTGTTCAGTGCCTCTATGATGTCACAATGGGTTCAGTGCCTCTATGATGTCACAATGGTTTCAGTGCCTCTATGTATGTATGAGGAAGATGACTATGATGTCATTATGGTTGTGACCTGTGAAGAGCGTTTGTTAGAAGATGCCTGACTTGGTAAATTGTACCACTCTAATGGCAAGTTAGAACTAGTCAAGCAGATAGCTTTATCATTTCATGAATTTCATTACGAGGGGGTATCATCAGCTATTTTAGGCTAGGCATTATTATGCATTGCTTTGGTAGGATTCATTCAAGCTAACATCTAATGCCCCCGGAGCTGTGGAAGGGCTAGCTTGCACATTTGAATAGATCACTCTCTAAACCTCACGCACACACACACACACACACACACACACACACACACACACACACACACACACACACACACACACACACACACACACACACACACACACACATTTGAATAGATCATTCTCTAAACATTCAGCAGCTCCAGTCTACTTCACATTACACTCGATGAAAGAATTCCCTCCAAACACCACCAGCCGAATGGTATCAACATATTTTCTGTCCATGTGAATTTGCATGTGTGCTCTCTAAAGCGAACCATTTACTTACCGGTGTCCTTCATCTAGATTGCCTTCGGAGATATATGACATTAAATGGGAGATATATGTATTTGACATTAAATAGGATATATACTGTATGTTTATAGATTGCCTTTGGAGATATATGACATTAAATAGGAGATATAGTATGTATTTGACATTAAATAGGAGATATAGTATGTATTTGACGTTAAATAGGAGATATAGTATGTATTTGACGTTAAATAGGAGATATAGTATGTATTTGACGTTAAATAGGAGATATAGTATGTGTTTGACATTAAATAGGAGATATAGTATGTATTTGACGTTAAATAGGAGATATAGTATGTATTTGACATTAAATAGGAGATATAGTATGTATTTGACGTTAAATAGG
>NW_027667014.1:0-1000 GCF_963457725.1 Sprattus sprattus | reverse complement strand
GGACACACACCCTCCTCCCACCACACGTGTGTGTGTGTGTGTCAAGGTGAGCCTGGGGGGCTGCAGCCACGGCAACCAAACAACACTATCATCCCTGCGTCTATCTCTCTATCAGTCCCACACACACACACACACACACACACACACACACACACACACACACACACACACACACACACACACACACACACACACACACACACACACACACACACACACACACACACACACACTCCCTCGCCCTTCTTCTTCTTCTTCTTCAATCTCCCCTTTAATGGCCTTGTCCTTTTCATCGTCCTCCTCATCTCACCTCCTCCTCCCCTCCCACCTCTCCCCATCTCCACACACACACACACACACACACACACACACACACACACACTCACTCCCACCTCTCTCATCTCCCTCATCCTTTCAGCTTGTTCTCTTCTTCCTTTGTTCTCCCTCCGTCTCGCTCCATCTCTCTCCATTCCTCTTCGTTGATAGTCATCTCTCTCTCTCTCACTCCCTCCCTCCCTCCCTCCCTCGTTCGCTCTCCTCCTCTCTCTCTTTCTCTCTCTCTCTCAGAGGAGTCAGTTGCCTTTGTTCGTTTCTACAACCTGACCGATGTACACACACACACACACACACACACACACACACAACACACACACACACACACACACCTGACCGATGCAGGTGGTTATCACTGCGGTTTCAATTCCTCTCTCACACACTGATACTACAAACACACACACACACACACATACACGCACACACACACACATACACGCACACACACACACACACACACACACACACACACACACACACACACACACACACACCCACAGTGTCACCAGAAACCAAACGCCTTCTCATTTAGCAGATCAATTTCACATCTGCGGTGTTGCGAGCCGTCACCCATTTCCTGCTCGGGTAATTACCTGGATTGGTGATTACTGTAAACGGATCTTTTCCTCAGAAAAGATACAAAACACGCACACACACAAACACACAC
>NW_027667016.1:72500-75000 GCF_963457725.1 Sprattus sprattus | reverse complement strand
CACCTGAGGAGGTGCTCTCTGCTCTCTGCTATTTGCTCTCCACCTGAGGAGGTGCTCTCTGCTCTCTGCTATCTGCTCTCTGCTCTCCACCTGAGGAGGTGCTCTCTGCCTGAGGAGGTGCTCTCAGCTCTCTGCTATCTGCTCTCTGCTCTCCACCTGAGGAGGTGCTCTCTGCCTGAGGAGGTGCTCTCAGCTCTCTGCCTGAGGAGGTGCTCTCTGCCTAAGGAGGTGCTCTTTGCTCTCCCCCTGAGGAGGTGCTCTATGCTCTCTGCCTGAGGAGGTGCTCTATGCTCTCCCCCTGAGGAGGTGCTCTCTCCCTGAGGAGGTGCTCTCAGCTCTCTGCCTGAGGAGGTGCTCTCTGCTCTCCCCCTGAGGAGGTGCTCTCTGCCTGAGGAGGTGCTCTCAGCTCTCTGCCTGAGGAGGTGCTCTCTGCTCTCCCCCTGAGGAGGTGTTCTCTGCTCTCTGCTCTCAGCCTGAGGAGGAGCTCTCTGCTCTCTGCTCTCAGCCTGAGGAGGAGCTCTCTGCTCTCTGCTCTCAGCCTGAGGAGGTGCTCTCTGCTCTCTGCTCTCTGCTCCCCACCTGAGGAGGTGCTCTGTGCTCTCCACTTGAGGAGGTGCAGGGTGCAGAGAGGAGTAAAAGCACCTGCCTTATATGCTGTGGGGAAGCAGGTGTTCACAGACACTTCGCTTCACTTTGCTTCACCTCACATCAGTGGTCACTGAGGAAGGCAGTGGAAATAGGCTCAGGGGCTAAACCATCTCAGCTGGTGTTTCTTACGTTATGAGCCACAATACACACTTACTTACACACAGTTTCACCCACAGTATACACTTACTTACACACAGTTTCACCCACAGTACACACTTACTTACACATAGTATCTCCCACACACTTCCTTACACTCAGTATCACCCACAATACACACTTCCTTACACACAGTATCTCCCACACACTTCCTTACACACAGTATCTCCCACACACTTCCTTACACACAGTATCTCCCACAGTTCACACTTACTTACACACAGTATCTCCTACACCATGAGTTCAATTCTACCTTGGCCTAAGACAATTTACAGTATATGAACAGGGACACACACACAAACACTCACACATAGGGACGCACCCACTTATACACCACACACACAGACGCACACACACACATAAAGATGCACGATGACAGAGGGAGCCGGAGAGATGAAGGGATGCAGTTAAATGTGGGTTGTGTGTGTGTGTGTGTGTGTGTGTGTGTGTGTGTGTGTGTGTGTGTGTGTGTGTGTGTGTGTGTGGAGGGAACTGTGGTTTGGGATTTCACCTCTTAGGTTGAGGAAACAAAAAGAACAAACAGAGGGCTGTGTTGTCAGGGCTGTCAGTGATTCCTCCGACACACACACACACACACACACACACACACACACACACACACACACACACACTTCTTCTTCGGCGGTCACTCGAGACGAGTATGACTGTCCTCTCTATAGGGTTGTCTTTTTTTCTTATTTGTGGGTCCTCAGGTGGCTGTAAAGGCCGATCCGTGACCCACAGATTCTGCTGCAGTGTGGGCATTGGAATGTTGAGGTGGTGTGTGGTGGTGGAGCCTTCCTCTGTTTGTCCTTGCGGAGTTGCCGCTTTGCCTCTGCGGCACGGCGGAGTTCAATTTCGTGGTGTGCTGCACCTTCTTTCACTGCTTTCCTCCAGTAGTCCCTGTTCAACGTAAGATCCTCCCAGTTGCTAGATGTGATGTTGAACTTTTTCAGGCTGGTCTTGATATTGTCCTTGAAACGTTTCTTTGGCCCACCAGGGGCTCGCTGTCCTTCTAGTAACTGGGAGTACAGGATCTGCTTAGGGAGACGGTTGTTGGGCATGCGGATGACATGGCCTGTCCATCGGAGTTGGTGTTGCATAATGATGGTAGTTATGCTGGGCATATTTGTTTCCTCCAGAATGCTGGAGTTTGTACGCCTGTCTTCCCAGTTGATCCTCAAGACTTTTCTCAAGGCTCTTATGTGGAATAGCTCCAGGGCTCTAAGGTGTCTGCTGTAGGTGGTCCATGACTCCGCTCCATACAGCAGGGTTGGGAGAATCACAGCTCTGTAGACTTGGAGCTTAGTTTCAGCCCTCAGGTCTCGGTCATCAAAGACTCTTGCCCTGAGTTTGGCATAGGCTCTGCTGGCGCAGCTCAGGCGATGGTTAACCTCACAGTCTATATCGGCTTTGGAAGAGAGGAGGCTTCACAACGGCTGGGAAGGCGGATGAAGGCTGCAGCAGAGATGGGTCCCCAGTCGTCTTGGACTCCATGCCACTGGATCCTGACCCAGACCTGCCAAGGACCGTGCGGTGGCTGTCTGTGCACCAGCCTCCCCACGTTAAACAACGCCACGCATAGGCGTCCTCCACAAAGGGAATCCACCCTACCACCCCGGATTAAGTCCTATGGCGACCAGCAAGTGGCGACGGGGGCAGGGTTGTGTAGTCTGGAAGCCCCTAGTCATGAGCT
>NW_027667016.1:60000-62500 GCF_963457725.1 Sprattus sprattus | reverse complement strand
TCCATGCTCCATGGAGACTCTTGTCTTATCCATTCGGTGCTGTGTTTTGTTTATTTATGTTTTCATATTTTATTTTCTATATAAATAGAAAAGGTATTAGATTATTAAATGATTAGATTCGAAAAATGAGAATTAAATTGCAAATGCACAAAAACAGACACGCCTGCAGTGACCCATACGCTGAATTTGAGTGTCTGAAGAACAAAGAACAGAACATAAAAGGGTTCTTATCTTATCAAAGGTCCAGCCCCCCCTCAATGGTAAAAGAAAGCAAGATCGCCACTTAGTAAAAGGAACTTTGGAATTAGGGGCGAATCTCCTCAAATCTCCTCTTATTTCCTTGACAATCTCCGAGTGCAGGACAACATGTACCTCTGTCTCAACCCCCAGGCTTTCACTGGCCACAGATGTGCCACATTTTTTGACCAATAAAACCATGTTTTGATCAGCCTCCATTCATAGCTAAAGACTGGCTACTGAGGCCTGTACCTGCTGGGGATCTGTCTCTGCTCTGGACCTCTGACTGGAAACAGATATGCTATGAAGCCATGATCCATGTTGTCAGGGTCTATTAGCACTGGAATCAGTTGTGTTGGGGTGTGTGTTGTAAAGCCCCAGTATTCTTAACGTGTTGTGGCTAGCTGGGTTTTGTTTTGGTAGCAAACCTTTTATTCCAAAGCTCGCTAACAGGAAATTACACAGATGTGGGAGCATACTTCACGATAACGATCATATTGACAGTGGATAACTAACTATTAAACTAATACCGGGATTTATCGACACACAATAACACACAAATTACATGATGGGCGTTACACATACTCTTCTACTAGACACAAGAGGAATGCACAACTTATAATGTTATGTGCAATAACAACACACTCAACCGCAGTCTTTCCCCAGAGGCATGCATGGAAGCCCCAAGTGTGCTCCAATACGTTTATATTTTGGTCCATAACATATGTTGTCTCTCTCTCTGTCTTTGTTTCAATCTCATTCACTCTCTTCCTCCTTCTCCTTCACTCTCTTCCTCCTTCTCCTCTCTCTCCCTCCTTCTCCTTCACTCTTCATGTTGTCTCTCTCTCTGTCTTTGTTTCAATCTTTCCCTCCGTCTTTCTGTTGGCAGGCCGGCTCCCAGCTCATGTTCCCTACATTCAGCACTCGCCCCGTGCCCCTGACACCCAGGCTGGTCCTCTCCTCCACTCTCCCTCGCTCCTCTCCTCCACTCTCCCTCACTCCTCTCCTCCACTCCTCCACTCTCCCTCACTCCTCTCCTCCACTCTCCCTCACTCTCCCTCACTCCTCTCCTCCACTCTCCCTCACTCCTCTCCTCCACTCTCCCTCACTCCTCTCCTCCACTCTCCCTCACTCCTCTCCTCCACTCTCCCTCACTCCTCTCCTCCACTCCTCCACTCTCCCTCACTCCTCTCCTCCACTCTCACTCACTCCTCTCCTCCACTCTCACTCACTCCTCTCCTCCACTCTCCCTCACTCCTCTCCTCCACTCTCACTCACTCCTCTCCTCCACTCTCCCTCACTCCTCTCCTCCACTCTCCCTCACTCCTCTCCTCCACTCTCCCTCACTCCTCTCCTCCTCTCTCCCTCACTCCTCTCCTCCTCTCCTCCACTCTCCCTCACTCCTCTCCTCCACTCTCCCTCACTCCTCTCCTCCACTCTCCTTCACTCCTCTCCTCCACTCTCCCTCACTCTCCCTCACTCCTCTCCTCCACTCTCCTTCACTCCTCTCCTCCACTCTCCCTCACTCCTCTCCTCCACTCTCCCTCACTCTCCCTCACTCCTCTCCTCCACTCTCCCTCACTCCTATCCTCCCCTCTCCCTCACTCCTCTCCTCCACTCTCCCTCACTCCTCTCCTCCACTCTCCCTCACTCTCCCTCACTCCTCTCCTCCACTCTCCCTCACTCCTTTCCTCCACTCTCCCTCACTCCTCTCCTCCACTCTCACTCACTCCTCTCCTCCACTCTCCCTCACTCCTCTCCTCCACTCTCCCTCACTCCTCTCCTCCACTCTCCCTCACTCCTCTCCTCCTCTCTCCCTCACTCCTCTCCTCCTCTCCTCCACTCTCCCTCACTCCTCTCCTCCACTCTCCCTCACTCCTCTCCTCCACTCTCCCTCACTCCTCTCCTCCACTCTCCTCCACTCTCCTTCACTCCTCTCCTCCACTCTCCCTCACTCCTCTCCTCCTCTCTCTCCCTCACCCCTCTCCTCCTCTCTCCCTCACTCCTCTCCTCCTCTCCTCCACTCTCCCTCACTCCTCTCCTCCACTCTCCCTCACTCCTCTCCTCCTCTCCTCCACTCTCCCTCACTCCTCTCCTCCACTCTCCCTCACTCCTCTCCTCCACTCTCCCTCACTCCTCTCCTCCACTCTCCTTCACTCCTCTCCTCCACTCTCCCTCACTCCTCTCCTCCTCTCTCCCTCACTCCTCTCCTCCTGTCCTCCACGCAGGTGCAGAACCACTGGCTCCAGCCCAACACCCACAC
>NW_027667016.1:55000-57500 GCF_963457725.1 Sprattus sprattus | reverse complement strand
TGTGAGTGTGTGTGTCTGTGTGTGTGTATATGAGTGGGGGGCAGGGTGTGGGTGTGTGTCTGTGTGTCCTTTGTGAAGTCTCTGTCTGGTTTGGACACACGTAGCAGCACAACAAACAAACACATCCTCTCTCCCAAGTCTCCAACTGCCACACTCAAATATCATCATCATCATTATCGCTTGCATTGGTGTTTGATTGGTTAGGTCTGCTAGGTCCAGCAGAGTGAAGTCATCTCAGGTTACAGGAAGAAAAGCACCTTTGGTATTTTCATTCACTTCAGTCTCTCATCATACGATATAGTTTATTTTCTTTCATGTGTGTTGTCGGGTATTTTTTTTTGGTGGTGGCGTGGGGTCAAGGGTTAGCGAGCTCTCCGGACTGGATGACTTCCTGTCTCTGTCCCGCCCCACCCCTTGCGGGCGTCTCTCCCGTCGTGTGGCCTCACCTCACGTCCACTGGAGGAGAAAAGACACAAATAAACAACAATAAACAAACAAACAAACAAACAAACAACACAGGACAACAAACCCTCTGCAAGCGCCCTGCGTAAGAGCTTCACCACCAAAATGTATGATATATTACGTTCTAATAATCTGATGTCTTAGGACTAGGCTTGTGTGTGAGGTTTGATAAAGTCTTGTGAGTTGATGGCGCTAACGTGGTTGTTTACAACAAACATAAACATAAAGTGGTTGTTTACACTAAATGTGGGGTGTAAATAAAGTGGACGCTCCATAGCAGGACCCTTGCAGAACAGCTTCACCGTGAACCTGTATAATCTCCCCCCAGCGCTCGTCACTTGGCTGGGCTGCTCCCCCGTCATTCTCCCATATGTGATTCTTATGCCCATGCACTCAGAGAGGGGTGGGGTGTGTGTGGAGGGTGTGTGTGTGTGTGTGTGTGTGTGTGTGAGTGTGTGTGTGTGTGTCTTTGTGTGTCTGTGTGTGTCTGTGTGTGTCTGTGTGTGTGTCTGTGTGTGTGTGTGTGTGTGTGTGTGTGTGTGTGTGTGTGTGTGTGTGTGCGTGTGTGTGTCTGTGTGTGTGTGTGTGTGTGTGTGTGTGTGTGTGTGTGTGTGTGTGTGTGTGTGTCTGTGAGTGTGTCTGTGTGTGTGTGTGTGTGTGTGTGTGTGTGCAGACTCAGGCTTTAACCTGTGGTCCAGTGTGAGCTGTGTGGGTGAGGGAGATATCCAGTGAGGGTTTAGCAGGGGTGGGTGGGGGGATGGACAGGACACTGGGGTCCCACAAGGTGTGATCAAACCAAAAGTGACATTGTGAACAAGTGCACCACCACAACCAAATCAAACCCAAACACAAACACACACACACACACACACACACACACACACACACACACACACACACACACACAGACAGACAGACAGACATTATGTGATCAAGCATGACACCGGCAGGGTGTGTGTGTGCACGCAGAGCAGGCAGAAATCACACACACATGCAGAGAGCAACGGCGGAACTCCAGGGCGTGGCCCCAGTGTGATTGGCGGGGTGGGGGGTGCAGAGAGGGGGGTGGGGGGGTGAGGGGGGGAAGGACAGGGCATTCTCTCGCTCGCGCGTGATTGGCCAGTGGGTGAGGAACAGACAGGTGGTTACGTGGCCCTCGTGGTGCCAAAGTCCTACCTGCAGGTGTCTGGGGTCCGGAGAGCGCTACGCGCCCAGCACTTTTTTTTTCTTTTTTTTTACTGTTTGTTTTGTTTTTTTTGCTATGTGGCCAATCGCTCCTTGGTGAGCCTGCTCTTTCTGTGTTTGCCTTTCTTACCCTTGGCCCTGCGCTGGCCTGGAAACACAAGTTTGGAAGGATGGATGGATGGAGGGATAGAGAGGGAGGGAGGGAGGACGAGGGGAGGGGGAGCAGGTTAGTCGGGGAGGAAGCAGGGGTTTAATGAAGAGGGAGAGAGAGAGAGAGGGACAGAGAGAGAGAGAGAGAGGGAGACAGAGAGAGAGAGAGACAGAGGGAGAGAGCGAGAGAGAGAGAGAGGGAGAGGGAGAGAGAGAGAGAGAGGGAGACAGAGAGGGAGAGAGAGAGGGAGGGAGAAGAAAGAGAAGAAGAAATGCAGCCGGGGGGAACAGCAGGTCATAATTACACACTATAAATACTTCAGATGGCTTATCAGTGGCAAAGCAGCCTGGTACCCGCCCACAGACAGACCGTTACCAACACACACACACACACACACACACACACACACACACACACACGGCCATCAGCAGCCAGCTAGACAAACAGCCTTCGGAAACACATTCTGTCCACAAACACACACACACACACACTCACTTTCATGCCTTCACTGTCACATAAAAAGATGAAAAAACGGACAGACACATATTCAGATGCAAAGACATGAAGTTAGATACTTTCAAAGATCCAAAGGCTAAAGGCTAATGCTAGTCACCAACCCAAACACGCACACACACACACGTACGCACACAACCACATAAAAGCTTCAGCATGGGGCAATAGCAGGCTGGATTGCAGGCGTGT
>NW_027667016.1:30000-37500 GCF_963457725.1 Sprattus sprattus | reverse complement strand
CTGATGTGGCCCCTGATGTGGCCCCTGATGTGCTACAGCCCTGATGTGCTACAGCCCTGATGTGGCCCCTGATGTGCTACAGCCCTGATGTGGCCCCTGATGTGGCCCCTGATGTGTGCTACAGCGCGGCCCCTGATGTGCTACAGCCCTGATGTGGCCCCTGATGTGTGCTACAGCCCTGATGTGTGCTACAGCGCGGCCCCTGATGTGGCCCCTGATGTGTGCTACAGCCCTGATGTGGCCCCTGATGTGTGCTACAGCGCGGCCCCTGATGTGGCCCCTGATGTGTGCTACAGCCCTGATGTGTGCTACAGCGCGGCCCCTGATGTGTGCTACAGCGTGGCCCCTGAGGCCCCTGATGTGTGCCACTGCAGCAGCAGCCTACAGACTGATTGCCTTAGTCTGCGTCTGGCTCTCAAGGGACCCCGCACAGGTGTTCACACTGTGGCCTACATCTCACACCTGGACCAGGTACCTGACGCACTATACACGCATGTTAGACACACACAACATCAGCTTCATGCAGCAACAGCAAGCATTCACCCTGAACGATGGGAAGCCTACAAACTGGACAAGTTCTCTCTCCTTTGCCTCTCTCTCTCGCTCTCTCTCTCTCTCTCTCTCTCTCTCTATCTCTCTCTCTCTATGTCTCTCTCTCTGTCTCTCTCTCTCTCTGTCTCTCTCTGTCTCTCTCTCTCTCTCTGTGTGTGTCTCTCTCTCTCTATGTGTCTCTCATGTCTCTTTCTCCCACTCTCTCTCTCTGTCTGTCTGTCTACCCAACCCAATACTCTTTTGTCTAGTGCCTGTTGCCTTAACGACCTGAGCTAAAGCAGGACACAAATCTCACAGGTAAACACTGAGACATTTCCAGGTCCCTTTTTGTCCCTGTGTGGGCTTCAAACAGCCCCCTTCTATTTACCAAACACACACAACTTTACAGCTTTCACACTCCGAGGGCCTGTTGATTTATTTTGGACCGGGCCGCACTACCACCTCCTCTAGTTCTGACAAACCCCTCTAGCCCAAATGTTGCATCAATGGTGACAGGGGCGGGGGAAAGGGGGGGGTGGTGGTGTGCGGGAGGGTTTGTCACCCAGGGGTGTCGCCCAGTGGCCTATAGAGGCCACACACCAGTGGCGGCTGGTGGTTTTTAAAGTGAGGGAGGAAGAACTGTGCGCTTGGTTGCCATTGGCCTGCTTATTCCGTTGGTGGCATAAGTATGTGAGATACAAGTTGTTTCAGGGTGTTTTGTGGCCTACAGTACTACAAAATAGCAGGCAGGGATACAATTGATACAAAGCCACCAGTGTGGCACCATTGTACTTAAAAAGCTGGTCGGCAGCATGTTTTTGGACTAGACAAGGCCAGATGAAAGGATGCAAAGCCAATAAGTCAAATCAGGCCTACTCTTGATTTGAAAAACTAAATTCTAAATGTTGGGCCTACCATTTGGCCTATTTTCCCCCTTAATTACTAAAGCTATTAAGGTTATTATTTGACTAATTTTATTTTCAGCTGAAATTGTTTAAAAAGAATTAAAAATGTAAAATGCATCATGCTCTGAATCATTCACTAACATCCTTTCCACAATATTAAACAACAAGTAACAAAGGCAACAAGTAAGAGAACATTATTTCAGAACTATTAACATTAACATCAGATTATGCCAGATTATTACAGCTATCACTCAAAGTAGCCAAGTATGAGGCCAATGCCCAAATTACAAGTAGGCTAATTACGAAACACATCGCGTTCTGAAACATTCATTAACAATTTCCATTCAGAATTTCAGCTGAACGTGAACAGTTAGACTAACAATAGGCGTATGAATGATTAAAAAAAAACAGTACAGCCGATTGTTTTTTTATGGTACCAGTGAGCTATAAGTATTTCGCCTACCAGTTAGCATTATACGGCAGCGGTTTTACGTTTAGTGACATGGATTTTTGGAACAGATTTCCCTGTTGTTTTGATACTAACCTTCTCTCTGTAGCTCAATGAATGAAACGGTTTGTTCAATAAAAAATGAACAATATCTTAGTTCTCCATTGCACGTCCTCTTTATTTGCAATCTTTCTACAACAATCTTTAAGGGTGACATGTTATCGATAATATCCTTCAGCAGAATGGTTGAAGAGGGAAACTTCTTCCGGTATTAATGTCGAATCCCCTCCCTCCAACGCCAAATCCGTTGTTTATTGGTTAAGCGATGTTGGCGCAGACTCAGACGCTAGGGAGGTCTTTCCTCCCCTGGGCAATGTAAGTCAATGAGCCCCAAGAACCGCCAGTATCAGAGACAGATTCTATTGATTTCAATGGGAGCCAAAGGGAGGACGTCCTCCGTGCAGTAATTTCTTGTTACGATAGGGGGTGCTAATGTTATTTTAACTCAGGGAAACAAATTATAATATGCATAGTATTAAATACTGATATCAAACTGGATTTTTAAAGGAGTTTAGTCAGTTCAATTTCAAAAATACATTCTCAAAAAGTTTGGGGAGGTTCTTCCTCCGTTTCCTCAATGGAAGAACCTCCTCTGCCACACACACACACACACACATCTCCCCAACACATCTGATGCTGCAGTACCTCAACACAACCACATCAGGTTCACTCTCCATCCATCACCAAAGACAGATGAGACCGATGCATGGAACAAACATTTCCTTCCATGAGCAAATACTAGTCGCTCTGTCTCTCTCTCTCTTTCTCTTTCCCTCGCTCTTCTTAACCTCCCCCTGACCCCCATAAGTTGAATGGGCCTGAGACATAAAGAACTTCTTTTATAGACCAACCGCTTTCAGCACTGAGAGGCAGACAGAGATCAAGCGACGCTGAGCATTGAGACAGACAGGAGCAGAGCAGAGAATGGAGGGATAGAAAGGAAAAAAAGAGGAAAAGAGAGACAGACAGAGAGAGTGGGAGACAGAGAGAGAGAGATAGAAAGAGAGAGAGAGAGAGAGAGAGAGAGAGAGAGAGAGAGAGGGAGAGAGAGAAGTAGCGCAGGTGACTAAGCTGGAAGCCAGTTCTGAAAAGACGCTCTCCTGCCCTGAATCACTAACGCTCCACTGACTCCCAATTACGCCCTCCATTAGCGGAAAGCCTCCACTCTGTCCCTCTCTTCCTCTCGCTCTCCCTCCCTCCCTCCCTCCCTCCCTCCCTCTCTTCTCTACATCACTCGCTCTTCAAACAACAAGCTGCTCTTGTGGCCAGCTGACAGGCCAGCTCCAGGGAGAGGGAAGACAGGGCTGCTGTTATCCGTCTCCTCTCTCTCAGGGCGGGAGATAAGAGCAGAGAAGAGCAGGGTAGAGCTGAGGGTAATCAACCTTTAGGGCACCTGCCTAGGTGTGAACAGCCAAAGATTAGGACCGTAAAGCACCTTTTTTTTTTGCTGATGCGCAGAAAAGGGTGGTGAGATTTACCGGCCCTCACAAGCTGCAGGGGCTCAAACTGCCTGAAGGGGTCTGAGCAAGCCTTCCTTCCTGCCTGCCTGTCTGCCTGTCTGCCTGTCTATTTGCATAATAAGTGTCTTTCTGTCAGACAAACACACACACACACACACACACACACACACACACACACACACACACACACACACACACACACACACAGAAGCACCAAACACACACAAACTCAAACACCAGAAGGGAGCAGCTATATAGAAAGCAAGATAAAAAAGAGACTTAAAGAACCAGACTCCCTTACACGACTACAAACACACACACACACACACACACACACACGCACACACACACACACCAACACAGTAAGTCACAGGCAACTTAACTGTCTTGTCGCTTGCAACAAAAGCACTGAAAATACACTGCTGGCGTCACATGTCTCTGAATGGACCGGCCTGACAGTCTGGCAGCCAGACAGATTTATGCTGCCGTAATAATAATCAGGGTACTACTGTTACCCCGGAAAACATTCCTTCGCTCCGAGGAAGGCATTTCAATTCAATTATAAACACCTCCTCTCATGCGAGAGACATTTCCCCACACAAAAGTAAGCTTTATTCCACATCAGGGCTAAAGTCAAGGCGCAATAAGACAAAAGCGTTTTCTGTAATAAATAAATAAAAAAAAGGACAGTTTTTCTCTTACATACAAGATCGCCCAAGGGGCAGCTGTCCAAAATTGCGCGTTAGTGCATAAACAATGATATGATATTGCCCGTGTCAATTATGGCTCTGTATTTAGGCCGACCTTTGAAGCGCTATTTGTAATTCGGTGTTCCCCACCAAACCACATAAAAGCCCGCATATGATCTATGGTGCGTGCCTGAATAAATACAGACTCATGTGAACGCAAACAGCCTCCACCAGCGCAACACTGTAATACAATCCAACTTTGAGAAAGAGAGAGAGATTGAGAGAGGGCGTGAGTGAGAGAGAGAGAGAGAGAGAGAGAGAGAGAGAGAGAGAGAGAGAGGGAGTGAGTGAGTGAGTGAGAGAGCGTCATATCGGCTACCACATCCAAGCAGCACAGTTGTGGCTGGCAACCTCGCGTTCTCGTTTTACAGTGAGACGTACACCCACTGACAAACTCCATAAAGCGATCTGATTGCGGTTGACAACTGCCATAGGAATCCAGCCAAATACATACCTCAGGGAAAGTGCACGTATGTCACAAGTGTACAGCCGCGCATGTCTGCACTCACACCACAACTCAGCTTTAAAAGTCGCTGCAGCAAACACATCAAGCCCGTAGTGGCACAACCTGGACTCAGCACTCACCCTCTCCCGTCAACATAAATCGCATCCAGCGCTTCTGATGCGTGTTTGTTTACGCATAGTTCATAAATACGACTTTGACACACCACAAAATGAACCACCCCCGGATATATCAAGTTTAAAATGAACCAGGGCGCAAATGAAAGCTTAGATGGCTCTTTGGTCCAACGCAACATAACTCACATTTTCCTCATTCACAGGAGTCTTTCATAGACAGATAAAAAAAAAATCCTGGATTTTTTTTTTCGTTCAAATAACAGTCTTTCTTTTATGCTATCCTAGCACAGCCTGGGACCAGACGGTTTATAGGGAAACACCATATAACTCCCACATAGAGTAAACATGCACAGGGTATCGCTCAGTGTATGTCAGATTAGAGTTGGGACAAAGTTCAGTGCAGCAGAGCAAGTCAAGGAGCTTGATTTACCTACGAAGTCTATGTCCAGAAGCCGCTGGAGGTCGCTGATGCTGTTGATTTCACTGTGGGACAGTCGCTCAATCAGCGCTCGTGGAAGGTCCTTCAGTCAAAAGAATAAATAAATAAATAAATAACCACGCATAGTTAGGGGAATAGTCAACTCAAACAAAACGCCTACGTGTATGAACTAATTGGACATTCTGCACGCTGGAGTGTTTAAAGTGAGAGCGATTGCGTCGTGCTTCTCTGCTCGTAAGCGCGGGGCTCAGTTAAAAC
Organism: Sprattus sprattus; assembly: GCF_963457725.1. Classification (NCBI taxonomy): domain Eukaryota; kingdom Metazoa; phylum Chordata; class Actinopteri; order Clupeiformes; family Clupeidae; genus Sprattus; species Sprattus sprattus. The sequence continues at coordinate 32,071 of NW_027667016.1, read as the reverse complement.
TTCACCAGCCATTCCACTTGCACTTGTTGCAGTGTCACGGCACTTGGTTTGCTATGGGACTCATGTATTTATATCACTGCCAGGGAAGCGCACGTCCCAGCCAAATGCGATCGGGGTTGTGGAAACTAAACTGAATGCACGGGTTTGTACACATACATTCTTGCAACGTTACCCTCTAGATCTACGCTACGCTGTTAAAGTCCTGCCTGAGTGAGTGTGGTGTGCTGAGCGAGCACCCTTAGCGTTGATCTTCTGATCTCTGTGAAGTAGATAAGTCGCCCCGGGGCAACAAGTTTGCCTCGTATTTACTTCCAGTCGGTTAAGGAACCGGATACTGACTGAACTTGTAAATGAACACAGCGCTGTTTGTATACCAGTGTTGCCTATGCGTTCTAAATTAAACTTAGAAAAATGTTTAGCTGACTTTGTGCACATGTGTTGTAAGTGATTTTTGCCGTGGTTTTCCCACGCCTCTGCTGAAATACTAGAGACCTCGGGAACCGAATCCCTCCGCGCATGCAAAACCTAATTTAGTTACTAGTGCCAGTTAGAGGGGGTAGGCTACACGGGGCAGTGCTGAACACATTTCAACCTGTTGTCGTGTATGTCGTGAGGACGTGTTCTGTGCGCTTTACCTCGGCATTAATGAGCAGCAGGTACGACGTACAGAGCAGGAAGTAGAAAAGTGCGGTTCTCATCTCCCTTTAATTTCGATTTCCCCCAAAATAAGAAACACGTTTTCGTTCGGAGCCGCCAAGTCGCTCCTGAGCGCAGGGGACCCAGAATCATCCCTCGGAGAGAGCGGAGTGAGAGAGGCGACCTCCAAGAGCCACGGTCCCGCTCAGCGAACGGTGGCTCTCGGCAAAGCTGAAGGAGTTCAAGTTGACCGCGCTGCTTCGGGGCCAGGCTCGTTCACTTTCCAATTTGTACCCGTCCGACTCGGCTTCCAGGGCAGCTCGTCTGGTGGTGGCAGCCGCTGAGGCGACAGTTCGACATGATTCCTCAAGTCAACCAAGCGAAACAAGTTCTAGATCAGAACCTGCAGGCATTGCTCCAGAAATTGTAATCTGTGATTATTTGTTTGCCGGGGTGTGAAAAGCAATACAAAAAAAAGACCTTGGCGTGACGACTGAATAGAAAATGGAAAGTTTCCCAAATGGCAAATAATTTACAATCAGCAGAAAAAGTGACACGAGGCTCCAATTTGTAGCTTGAAATTGCTATAAAAAAAAAGAATCTTCTCAAGTGCGTCCGCTTGCACAATGATACATTCCCAAAACGTGGTCCGTCAATACAAAATCAAAAAAGAGGGGCGGGTTACTTGTACCGATTTTTCTATCCTGTCCTGTAGTGTCTGAAGTAGAGGGCGGATGGGCGACAGGTCCTTCTGTGTCCGGGACTGCGCGCTGAGTGGCGAGCTGAGCGCGTCTGAGCCGCGGGATATAACCAGCCGTGCTGCGTCTCCGATGCGCCGCCCCCCGTCTTTCCAGTAATCTCGCATCAATCCACCAGGGAGCTGGTTGGCTGTTTGCTGCATGTAAAATATAACCCTGCCCCCCCCCCCCCCCCCCTCTCCGCTCCCCCTCCTCCCGCCGCTCCTCTCTCAGACTAGTAGTCAGGTATAAATGGCATTTGTGCAGATGCCATGAATGAAGCTTGATTACTTGAGTGAATCTGCCCGGATTTGTGTGTTTTGACGGTAACTGATAGATGTGGATGGGGTTCCCCTATACTAAATATTATATTTTTAATTTGTCACCAGTCTGGCAGTATTCAGATGTGAAACCTTGACCACTATAACATCCCATAGAGCAAACGACAAAAGACAAAACAAAACAAAAAGTCAGCTTTGGAGAGCTCTCCAGCCATGCAATGTGATGGTCTCAGAAATGAGTAAAATTCCTCATTTCTAATTTTAGCCATGCCGGCTGTGCAAACTGAGGGGAAGCTTGTTCAGTGTTCTCCCTCCCGTGAGAAAAGATGACACATTGCGCTTCCCACCAAGACCTCGGTCTCGGAGTCTCCCCTCTCCCCTCCGTGGCTTTTTTGAATGGGTTGGCAGGGTGTGTGA
>NW_027667016.1:10000-15000 GCF_963457725.1 Sprattus sprattus | reverse complement strand
GCCTGGAGGACTCCACTCTGCACTCTCTCCCTCTCTCATTCTCTCCATCTCTCTCTCCAACTCTCTCCCACTCCCTCTCTCTCTCTCATTATCTCCCTCTCTTTTTCATTCTCTCCATCTCTCTTTCCCACTCTCTCTCTCCCACTCCCTCTCTCTCTCTCTCTCCCACTCTCTCTCATTCTCTCCATCTCTTTCTCATTTTCTCCATCTCTCTTTCCCACTCCCTCTCTCTCTCATTCTCTCCATCTCTCTTTCCCACTCTCTCTCCCACTCCCTCTCTCCATCTCTCTCCCACTCTCTGTCTCTCTCTTCCACTCCCTGTCTCTCTCTCCATCTCTCTCTACCACTCCCTCACTATCTTTCTCCCACACCCTCTCCCTGTTTCTCTCTCACTCTCTCCCAGGCACACCACCACAGCAGCTCTGAGAGAAGGAGGAAGAGAGAGAGAGAGAGAGAGTGATATATATATATAGAGAGATAGACAGAGAGAGAGAGATAGAGAGAGAGAGTGAGAGAGACAGAGATAGAGAGAGAGATAGAGAGAAAGAGAGATAGAGAGGGATGGGAATGAGGACAGGCAGTGTAAAAGTGTGGAGAAAGGAGCATGAAAGGGAGGATGAGACTGAAATAGAGAGAGAGATAGCAAATGAGAGAGAGAGAGGGAGAGCCAGTGTGAGGGTTTGTGAAAGTGTGTGTGCACGTGTATGAGGGAAAAGCGATGTTAACGCAGCGGCCTCTCCTCTATGTCTAAATCTGTCATCCTCATCAGTTCTCTGTCATGCTGAAGAAACAAGCTGGGAGTCAGTGGGAGACTTGACTCAGACAATGGGAGACCATCGTCATCATCATCATCATCATCAGCCCTGGATTCCACCAGGAGCTAGTAAAGGTCACCCTAATCAGTGCTGTCATTTCCTCACTTTTCAACCACACTGTATAGTCATCACGACACAGGATTTGATTTCATTTTATAAAATAAACCCATGTATTGACCACACCTGTGTATTAACCCTGTTTCCGTTTCTATGTTAGGTCATCCTGTTGCTCACTATCTTGGGCATGAGCAAGGTGAAGGGGAACGAAATGATGAAAACCGTTTATATGTAATATCTCCCAGTTTATAAGCCTATTTAAAACCTTGGTTTACCAAACAAAGGCTGACGTCATGTTTTCTGATATTCAAACAGTATGATTTGGTTCACATGAAATGCAATTTCTGTCTATAAAAACCTTGTAAACGTTTTCTCCTTTATCAACGCAGTTTAAACCACAGGGTTGCAGGAAGTTGACATGTATAATGTATAAACGTTAATAGTTGGGAGATGATGGTAGTAGCAAAGAGAAACTCAATCATACAATCATCTGTCACATTTCATAGGAGATAGGAGGTCCAGTCAGGAGGAGATAGGAGGTCCAATCAGGAGGAGATAGGAGGTCCAGTCAGGAGAAGATAGGAGGTCCAGTCGGCTGACGGCCTCTACTTCCAAGGTCCGTGGGTGATCCTGTTCATATTTAAACATAGCGGTGATTCCTGGTCACATGTAATCATCGTGGTGATCCCGGTGATGAAGAGACTGAATCATGGTTCAGCTTTCTCACTGTTGTCTCTCCAGTCAAGCTCTGGTCATTCCGTGTCACCGCGTGGGTTTTTTATTCACATCTTTAGTCATAGGTCAGCACAATCATAACATATTTGATTTCATTGACTTTAATTGAAACAAGAGGTGTCATGTTTGGTGACTGAAGTCTGATCTGTTGTGCTTGTGAGGTTGGTCCTAGTTTAGGCTAGTGGAATTGGGGTGCGGTCAGGACGATCCTCGCGGAGGCATCCGTCCGAGGAGGGAGAGGGTGACCTCATTGCGAGGCAGGCCCGAGGGAACGATTGTGGAGGAGAGATGGAGGGATGAACATGTGATGCATAGGGCGGAAAAAATGGGAACAGAGTGAAGCACTGAGAGGAAAGGGGAGGAAGTAAATAAAAAGATAGATAGACATAGATGGATAGACAGAGGTGGATGGAAAGATAGATAGACATAGATGGATAGACAGAGGTGGATGGAAAGATAGATAGAGAGAGAAAGATAGATAGACAGAAATACATAGATATATGGGCCATTCTACCGAATTGGTGCAAAGTCAGGTCGGAAATATTTTGATTTTTTTTATGTTTTATTCCCAAAACTTTGTCCGTATGTATATTGTACCATATCTAAAGTACACTTATCTAGTAAAAGAACAGTCAATTTTTATATTGTATTTTCAGAATGTGTTGGAATGTTTTTCCTCTTCCAAAAATTGTCACTACCGAAACATCACATTTACTATAGTAAAAAAGTATTATTATTGACCTGTTCAGGTTGTGTTTCCTTCCCTTCTCTGAAGAGTATTTTTACAAATATTTCTTGAAGGTTTTCACAATGAAATCCATAAAAATGAATTTTTTACCAAATTTTCAAGTTCAATTTATACAATTCATCAAAATCTAAGTGCAATATTTCTTTGTAAAATGCAAAATACTGATCATATTGATTCCAGAGTTGTTGATTGATGAAATTGAACATACATTAATCCAATCAGTATCATAACATTTTAGTTGATTACTCAATATACTTAATTTTTTACAAAACATCCTGTGTTTCGGTAGTGCTGCACTGTTTCGGTAGTGACATCCAGTGTTTCGGTAGTGACTGCACTGTTGGATAGAAGTTCATTTCTCTCCCAAAATCTTCCAAAAGGTGCTCTGGGCCGCCCTTTAGTCCACACAACACATTTATTAAAAAAATTATCGGATTGAACTACTTACCATTTCATTTTGTCACTACTGAAATCATCAGGTCACTACCATATGTTTCGGTAGTGACTGTTTCGGTAGTGACAATTCTAGCTAATTTTAAGCATAAATAAAGAATTCTAGCAAGCACACGGCTTTCAAACACATCTTTGAAGAGGTGAACACACATACAAACATAAGATTTTCCATGAAACCCCAAAAGGTTTACTTAATTGAAGAAAACATGCGTTTCGGTAGTGACAATTCTTAAGGTTACACGTCGATTTTCAGACTTTGGAACACATTTATATAAAAACTATGGGATTTAGCTACTTACCATTCAACCATGAGGGACAGAGATGCAGTGTCACTGCATGGTCAAAAATGTAGAGTCGTGGCTAAAACACAGGCTCAGCCAATGGACTAAAACTCTTGTGTTTCGGTAGTGACATGAAAACTAGGGACATGATTTTTTGAGTATAGAAAATTGATTTAAAAATTAAACCCACAATAAATCTAAATATTCCAAGTTCTGTTTCAACCCAATCATAAAGATCTTTGAAATTAAATCATTGAAAAAAATCAAAAAAAATTGAAAAGTGTTATTTAAAGGCATTGAAATTTAGATGTCAGGGTTGGGGACAGCTACTTCCCAATAGAAAGTACCCTATAAATGATGATTTTGTATATATTTAGCTTATCACTATCTCATGTAATGCATTGGGTTTATATAGACCATAACATTTTCTAATTAAATATCTATGCCTAAATACCTAATTGTTTTGTAAATAGTTTTTATTGTTGAGGGACTGCATATTACACGAATTCGGTAGAATGGCCCATATAGATAGTTAGATATAGATAAATAGGCTGAGAGATAGACAGATAGACAGACAGATAGATAGACATATAGATAGACAGACAGATAGATAGATAGACAGACAGATAGACATATAGATAGACAGATAGATAGACAGATAGAGAGATGGACAGATAGATAGACAGATAGATGGACAGATAGATATATGGACAGATAGACAGATAGGTAATAGATAAATAACAGTGGCGTGACAGTTGGATGAGGAGGACAGAGGCGGGTCCCGGTGCCAACAATGGTCATGGCGTGATGGATGCAAACACTAGACAGCACCTCTGACATCAAGTCCCAGTAAATCACTTCCTCGCTCGAAGCACTGTCTCTCTGGGTGTGTGTGTGTGTGTGTGTGTGTGGGAGCGGTCTGCACGTGGTGTGTGTAAATAAGACGCAGATAAATACATACATTATTGATAAATATATAGATAGATTTTTTTTGTTAGTTATAGTTATTTTGATTAACTGCAGAATAGATTGTTGCATTTTTGAACGTGAGTGTGTATGTATGCAAGTGTGTGTGTGTGTGTGCATGTGTGCTGTGTCATGGTGTATGTGGTGTTTGAGTGAGAACGTGTGTGATTGTGCGGTTGATTGTGTGTGTGTGTGTGTGTGTGTGTGTGTGTGTGTGTGTGTGTGTGTGTAGTCAAGGCACATTCCTCAGTTGATTTAGTCTCTAAGATGAGGAGGAATGTGTCAAAGCTCCAGCTTTACTCCACACTGCATTAAGGAGCTGAGAGAACCGGGCCTCTGCTGTCACAACCCAGACAGCACCAGATCACGCACAGACCCGGGCCACATCTGAGCCAAAGGCAGCCGCCTGCGGGGGGGGGGGGGGGGACCGTCCTGAAGAACCACTGAAAGACTGACAGAGAGAGAGAGAGAGTGAGACAGAGAAAGAGAAAAAGAGATATTCACAATTACATGTGAAATGAGAGGGGGCCAGTTATGTAGGACAGGTTAATTAATAGTTGGAATGAATGACGGGGGAAGAGATAGGGGTATCAAGAAAGGGTCTGTGTGTGTGTGTGTGTGTGTGTGTGTGTGTGTGCATTCAAGCGTGGATGGTGTTAAAAAAAATAGGACACTGTGGTGTTCAGAAGCTTTGATTTTATTTGCTCAGAGAATGACAAAGATGACAAACCTGTATAAGTGCATGTGTGTGTGTGTGTGTGTGTGTCCATGTGTGTGTATTTTGGTTTCAGAGAGATATCAGCACTACCGTTTCCATAACAACTCTAGCAATTGTTTGGCTCAAATCAAAGGACCAAAGTGCCGTATTAAACAGGTTTCATGGACATACAAATGTATCATTCAAGCTATTTTATATCCTTAGGCCTTAAAGCTCAACGCAAGAGA
>NW_027667016.1:0-2500 GCF_963457725.1 Sprattus sprattus | reverse complement strand
CCCCTCTCTCAGTGGCGCTCTCCCCTCTCTCGGTGCCCGCTCTCCACTCTCTCGGTGCCCGCTCTCCACTCTCTTGGTGCCCGCTCTCCACTCTCTTGGTGCCCGCTCTCCACTCTCTTGGTGCCCGCTCTCCCCTCTCCCGGTGGGTGCCAGGCGCCTGCAGCCGTGCGTCTGGAGCAGCGCTGCTGTGTAAACTCTCAGGCAAAGACCCGCCACTGACGCACACTCTTTCTTTCTTCCTTCCCTATTTTCCTTCCTTTCTTTCTTTCATTTTCTTCACCCCTTCTCTCGTCCCCTAAATCTGTCCCATTGAAGTGTTCCCTCCCTTCGTGCTCGCCTGAAAAGGGGCTCCCCCTCTATCCCCCCCTCTCTGGCTGAATGAAGGGATAAGCACTGAAACTAAAATGTCTGGGCTGAGCTCACACACTCTCTCTCTCACACACACACACACACACACAGACACAGACACACACACACTCTCTACTCTGTGAGGAGGTCTGTTTGTACAGTGTGAGAAAAAGTGTAAATATGTCACTTTTCATTAGGGGCGCCTGATAGAAGCTGACGTCTTTATATGTGGGTTTTAATCCGCGTCTGCAGCATTGAATTAGCCATGGTGTGTGTGTGTGTTTGTGGGGGGGGGGGGGGGGGGGATGCCCAAACACCCATAAAGAGACAGAGAGAGAAGAAGAGAGTGAGAAATCTATAATGGACACATGCCCATTATATTATATTCTATATTGCATATTGTAGACACTTCCTTACGTCAATTACACTTATTTGAATTTGGGACACTGAGTGTGACTGAGTGAGAGAGAAGGAGAGAGAGAAGGAGAGAGGGAGAAGGAGAGAGAGAAGGAGAGAGGGAGAAGGAGAGATTCCTGAAACAGACATAATCCACCTACAGCTGGCAGCAGACACAAAAGACGATGAGACTGTGAAAAATTGGGGAGCAGTACAAGTGTCTGTGTGTGTGTGTGTGTGTGTGTTTGTGTGTGTGTGTCTGTGTGTGTGTGTGTGTGTGTGTGTGTGTGTGTGTGTGTGTGTCTGTGTGTGTGTTTCCTGCATAGAGAAAATGTAGGCGCGCGCCTAAGCCGTTTTCCCGAACGCCTATGAAAAATCCCGAGCGCCTAAAGGCAAAAAAAAAAGTCTGCGATTAAAAAAAAAACTGTCATCCAATTCAGCTTAATGGTGTTTTAAGCGCTCACGTTGAATTCAAGCAGCAGCAGCAGATTCCGCCTCCTACCCCCTCAGCCAATCATTGAACAGAGGCTTCTCCAAGTTCGCCAGACGTTAGTCACTTTAATTTGATTTCTTTTGTATAAAGCAGCTAGCAAGCAGTTGCCTACATTATCTAAAAAAAACAATACTTTGATAGTAGGCTTTAAGTTTTATTTAAGCAGTGTGTTCGTGAACCTATATATCCTATGTGTGATGGTAAGACTAATATTAATGCCATATATACAATAACTGATTTATGAGAGCTATCCAAAGACTGGTGGCTGCCGATTTAGCAGTCAACCTACCTTACTCTGTACGTTTAGATGCTTACTAGTAGCTGTAAGCCATTAGATGCCTGGGAAATATTTAGTATCTATAAATAACAGCTCATCTTTATCTTTTTAACCAGATTTGTAAACAGGTCGCGATCAACAGGCTCAATAGGTACAATAGGCTACCTTGGTTAAAAATCGAATTACGGTAGAGTCATGCTAGCATTGCGCTAAATAATTAGGCAGCTAACATTAATAAGTGGTGTTTACATAAAGTCACTTATTGTATATGGCATAAATATTATCCTAAAACACCTTCACTAGTTGTTTTAAAGCAGACTTGTGAGCAATTCATCACGTATGCAATGCACGTCAGCGAATGTTCTGAATAGTATGTTTCAAGTAGGCTACAGCCGAACTCTCATTCTGTTTTGATCAATAGTAATCGAGTTGATAAGTCTGATCTAGGCTATACGCAACTGTGAGGTGCGCGAATGGACAGAGCCAATCACTTAATTACTCAACCTGCGGATGCATATTGCGGTTTCAATATTCATGGCTTTCAATTTATTAAAATATCTGCTATGTTGAGAACTTACACAGGTGTAGGCTATTACTTGATTTGTCTACGCGTTTAAACGAGTACCAGTAGAACGCGGGGCCTCGGGAAGGCAGACAACAGCATTGGTTTTGAAAGCTCAACTCGTTTGTGTTGCATCTCGAATATAATAATATTAATATTATTATTGATTAACCAGTGTGGTTGAAAACTGTCGTTCCACTGCGAGGGCCAGCCCGACGTACATGAATACACCTGTACAAATGCACATTCAATTTCCACTCAAAATACTGTCAAAAGTTTGAGTATTGATTTCCAACGCAGCCTCCATTGGTGAAAATAATGGTATGTAGGTTTGTATCATAAACATGAATAGTAATAATAGATAAACTTGACTTTCATAATTTGTGTGTTCCATTTCTGACCACTGGTTAGTTCTAGATTCTAT
>NW_027667017.1:15000-16410 GCF_963457725.1 Sprattus sprattus | reverse complement strand
TGTCTCGGGTAACTATGGTATTCAATGGTAATTAGATTGAAATGTTATCCTGGACATGGCTTATTCACTTATCTTAACTGATCAGGGGACAGACTGTGGGCTTTTTGGTGCAGTCGATGTATCCAGAACCCCAGCAGAACCAAACCGTGAGTGAAGGTCTGTTAGTTTAGCTTTGAAGTATCCAGAACCCCAGCAGAACCAAACCGTGAGTGAAGGTCTGTTAGTTTAGCTTTGAAGTATCCAGAACCCCAGCAGAACCAAACCGTGAGTGAAGGTCTGTTAGTTTAGCTTTGAGTATCCAGAACCCCAGCAGAACCAAACCGTGAGTGAAGGTCTGTTAGTTTAGCTTTGAAGTATCCAGAACCCAGCAGAACCAAACCGTGAGTGAAGTCTGTTAGTTTAGCTTTGAAGTATCCAGAACCCCAGCAGAACCAACCGTGAGTGAAGGTCTGTTAGTTTAGCTTTGATGTATTCAGAACCCCAGCAGAACCAAACCGTGAGTGAAGGTCTGTTAGTTTAGCTTTGAAGTATCCAGAACCCCAGCAGAACCAAACCGTGAGTGAAGGTCTGTTAGTTTAGCTTTGATGTATTCAGAACCCCAGCAGAACCAAACCGTGAGTGAAGGTCTGTTGTTTAGCTTTGATGTATTCAGAACCCCAGCAGAACCAAACCGTGAGTGAAGGTCTGTTGGTTTAGCTTTGATGTATCCAGAACCCCAGCAGAACCAAACCGTGAGTGAAGGTCTGTTGGTTTAGCTTTGATGTATCCAGAACCCCAGCAGAACCAACCGTGAGTGAAGGTCTGTTAGTTTAGCTTTGATGTATTCAGAACCCCAGCAGAACCAAACCGTGAGTGAAGGTCTGTTGGTTTAGCTTTGATGTATCCAGAACCCCAGCAGGACCAAACCGTGAGTGAAGGTCTGTTAGTTTAGCTTTGATGTATTCAGAACCCCGGCAGAACGGAACCCAACAGGTGAGAGGAGGTCTGTTGGTTTAGCTTTGATGTATCCAGAACCCCAGCAGGACCAAACCGTGAGTGAAGGTCTGTTAGTTTAGCTTTGAAGTATTCAGAACCCCGGCAGAACCAAACCGTGAGTGAAGGTCTGTTAGTTTAGCTTTGAAGTATCCAGAACCCCAGCAGAACCAAACCGTGAGTGAAGGTCTGTTGGTTTAGCTTTGATGTATCCAGAACCCCAGCAGAACCAAACCGTGAGTGAAGGTCTGTTGGTTTAGCTTTGATGTATCCAGAACCCCCAGCAGAACCAAACCGTGAGTGAAGGTCTGTTGGTTTAGCTTTGATGTATCCAGAACCCCAGCAGAACCAAACCGTGAGTGAAGGTCTGTTGGTTTAGCTTTGATGTATCCAGAACCCCAGCAGAACCAAACCGTGAGTGAAGGTCTGTTAGTTTAG
>NW_027667017.1:7500-10000 GCF_963457725.1 Sprattus sprattus | reverse complement strand
CTTCCATGAGTGTGATAACCACATGTGGCGTCTGGGCGAGCGTTCCGTCCCAGAAGGCCTTGAGGTGTCGGGAGGTTCCGATTGGTTCGCACTGACGCGGCACTTTGTGGATTACGTGGTGACCTCACAGGACGCGCTGGTTGCGGGGCTCAAACAGTTCTACACATACGCACTCCTGCCGGCAGAGGTAACACACACACACACACACACACACACCCACACACACACACACACACACGTACACTAGGGATGTGCATCTCATCACTGAGGACGATGCGATACACATCTCGATGCACTGCCAACGATCCGATACATTCAAGATACATAAAAGCAGCTACTAATGCGATACGATACACCCCTATTGCGATGCAGTGCGATTCGACACGGTGCGATTCAACGAGATGCGATGCAAAATAATATAATTCTATGCAATTTAATATGGTACATAATGATTCATTTATTTGTCATACAACAAATCATTAACAAGGTCTCTGACAAAGTATAACATGTACCTATGTGTGTATGTGTGTGTGTTTTTTTTTAACTATACCTGCCAGTCACAACGCAGTTTTCTCCATCCTAAACCAGTGGATCAACGCCTCACACACTAAATTCAACTAATTTGTCCTATTTTAAGGTTTTTCTTTAGGAATATGAGTTGATCCATGATCAGGATGAAACAAAGCAAACTGTGCTGTGCTGTAACTATGTCACCAGTTGTGCTGAACACTCTTTCAGAGGGAACACTTGTTGCTGGGATGGACAGGTTGCTCTTTGCCAAGGCTGAAAGCATTGTTTTATAACTTTTGGCACAGTTCCTATCAGAACAAACCTCTCTTCCTTTTTGTGTGGGCTCCTGTCAAATTCTGTTTCATCTGCCTGGCCCTGACAAAAATCAGTATAATGGAGACTAGCTGCTAGATTTCCTTTTCCAATTTAAGGAAGATACAGGTAAATTCAAGTAACAAATAGAGAGTTTAGCTACGGTATATGGAGTATAATCCTACCTCTTCCTCTATCATCACCGCCTCTGCTATTATCTTAATGAAAATCTTGTCTTGGTGCCGTGGTCTTCCAAGAAGGTCAGGTTTTTTGAAACGTGGATCAATCGCCAGAGTTGTGTCTGAACTCGTTCATAATGTTGGTGAACGTGAACTGAACGTAGGCTACTGTATTACTGCCTGATGAACGATACTGTGAACGTGTTCATTCTGGTGACTCTGAACGGCACGTTCACTCTTTTTAATTTCGTTCAATAAGGTAACAGATTTCTGGAGACTTCCAGTCAAAAAACACCGATAACAGTAATTTATCCCACTGTCTTTGCCTGTGAGAGCGCCGAAGTTGCACTTAATTAAGTTGCGTAGAGGCAGAGAGCGGTATTGCAGGCAGAGAGAGATTTTAGAAAATTATAGACTTCACGAGAATCGGCCATTGACAGCAGTGGAGGTGAGAGCGCGCTTAAGAAACAGTTAGAGAGGAAGAATCTATCTAAATATAAAATTATTGGTCTTATATTCGGATTATACCGATGCAAAAATGTTAGAAACGATGCATCGCGATTCATTCCACATTGTATCCGGTGCACACTTTTTTGATCCGGGCCATCGCATCGTGAGCTTTTATGCCGGTGCATCGATGCGAACCGGTGAATCTTCCCATCCCTAACGTACACACACACACACACACACACACACAAACACATTAATGCAAATAAACACACACACATGTTTGCGTAACAAACAGACACACACATGTTTGCGTACAATCACACACACAGGTATGCGTAACACACACATGATGTATGCGTAACACACATACACACTGACATGCATAACCGCACTATACACAGACAAGCTCAGACTTGGAGCAGCACAGACTTGTACGATGAGTCACTGATGGCCGTGTGTGTGTCTGTGTCTGTGTCTGTGTCTGTGTCTGTGTCTGTGTCTGTGTCTGTGTCTGTGTCTGTGTCTGTGTCTGTGTCTGTTTGTGTGTGTGTTTGTGTCTGTGTGTGTTTAGTAACAGTAGCAGTCACATGACCTCTCTCCTCTCTCTCTCTCTCTCTCTCTCTCTCTCTCTCTCTCTCCCAGTCGTTCTTCCACACAGTGCTGGGTAACAGTCACCTGTGTGAGACTCTGGTGGATAATAACCTGCGCGTGACCAATTGGAACCGGAAGCTGGGCTGCAAGTGTCAGTACAAGCACATCGTGGACTGGTGTGGGTGCTCCCCCAACGACTTCAAACCCCCCGACCTCGTCAGAATCCAGGTGAGGAAGAGTGTGTGTGTGTGTGTGTGTGTGTGTGTGTGTGTGTGTGGACTGGTGTGGCTGCTCCCCCAACGACTTCAAACCCCCCGACCTCGTCAGAATCCAGGTGAGGAAGAGTGTGTGTGTGTGTGTGTGTGTGTGTGTGTGTGTGTGTGGACTGGTGTGGCTGCTCCCCCAACGACTTCAAACCCCCCGACCTCGTCAGAATCCAAGTGAGGAAGAGTGTGTGT
>NW_027667017.1:0-2500 GCF_963457725.1 Sprattus sprattus | reverse complement strand
CCGCTCTTGTGTGTATGTGTGTGTGTGTGGATTTGAAAGCGGTCGTATGTAGGTAATGTGTGTAAGAGGCGGCAGCAAGACTCTCAGTACTGTCTTCATGTGTAGATTCCATCTTCACAGAGCGGGACAAGCTGTCGAGACGGCAACAGGTCGATCGGTGGCTCAATAAAAATGTTAAATTATACTCCCATCGTGTTGTTCCTTTTTGTCAGGTTTGATGTAATGTTGTGTTCATTTCATCCGGTTGATGAGTGGGCTTGAAGCTTTGTTTACCCTCGCCCGTAGCCTACGGATGATCCTTCCCTCGGGGCAAATAGAGGGTCCTCTTTCGGTTGCCATGGTGCAACCCAGGCGCACGAGCATCGTACACTCAGCTGGTATCTACATTCAACCATGACGCTGTCATCTCCCTGTGTCCACCACCGTTTTTTCAGAAATGATTTGCTATCAGACGTGTCTAACTAAGTAAAGTAGGCCCTCGCCACCCTTGTTTCAGAAGCGTATCTGACACTAGTGTTGATAAAACAGATCAAACATTTCCAGCATAATCCATACTCTGCCTAGAATAAAGCTCAGTCTGGGGCAATGTGCTGTAGGCTATATACACATGAGGTTGTATTTAAATGTCTCTGCTTATGTCAAAAGGATGACTGGTATGTTGCTTTGATGTCAGATTTAAAACTCGTTGAGTTGATTTCGTGTGTTTTATCAGGCGGGGCGCTCTCCGAGGTTCTGAATGAACGGCGTCAGAGGATGGCTCGTGTTTCCTGCTCAGCGCGCCCTCCCCGCCCCCGCCCGTGCCGCCGCGAACGGACGCGCTATAAAAAATTGATCGTAACAACTGAAGTCAGCTTTAGATGAGAACAATCCCCCCACACATGTGCATGTTTGCTGAGCAGCAAGTAGAAGAAATAGACTCCGGCTCGGCGCAACAGCGGAAGAGACAGAGAGAGAGAAAGCTAGCGGGGTAGAAAGTCACGCTCTCTGAAAGAAGAAGAAGAAGAAGAACTGAACTGAACTGAACTGAACTGAACTGATTCATCAGAAGCCTCCGCCGCGGTGTGTGTAATTTCTCATTAAGAGAGCTCACTAGGGGAAAAAATGGAGTACACTTCGGAAGTGGAGGTGGCGGACGATGCCGAAGTGTTGTACTCGGACAGCGCTTACGGGTCCTCCGCCATGGACACCGACACCGAGGACAGCAAGACGCAGTCCACCGTCACGCTCGCCTACGACGAGGACCTCCTGCATAAGGTACGTCGCTCACCCGTAAACACCGAACTCCAGAGACAGGTCAGCAGTCTCAGTGAAGGCTGTATCATGCCAGTTTTTTTGTTTACTAAACATGAAGGACCCCTAAAATTACTTCTAGAACATCTAGGCAACCTGTCAATCAAAAGGAGCATCTTTAATAGGCTGTAAACTTTTAAAGAGCAGCTGTGATCACTGTGAATGAATGCATGGAAAATAAACACAACTTGTTATACCAGTGCAAATGTTTACTTTCTAACTTAAAGACATTTTGGTAAGGTGTAGAAACAGTCGTATTACTTTAAGTGTCTCCGTGAGTCTTTCTGGTTGTGGTTAATAATAGTTCTGATTAAGTTTTCTCTGCAGTGCAGTCGGAATCTAGCTCTCGGTGAAGGCTGCTCTTGGCAGAGTTTACCAGTTCCGTATCTTTGCCCTGAGTCAGCATGACACACACACACACACACACACACACTCACACACAGGAACAGCGTGCCAGAGCCTAATAAGTGTGCCAGTTCATGACAACACAAATCTCTAGAACAGAATGCAGGCGGACGCCATGTCCGCCGGGAGAGGAAATTAAAGCCTAATTACGCACCTCTACATTATAACATATTTACACATTATAACATATGTACACACTCGCTAAAGAGCTATTTATACTAGCTAAAGAGTTATTTATACAAGGTAAAGCGCTATTTATACTCTAGTTGACCATGTCATAAGTATTGCTTTTACACAGAAGCTTTCCAAACAGGACACCGTTGCACCCAAATCAATTATTTTAATGAAAACCAGTGCCTTTTTGCCAATAATAATGTTACAATGTATGTGTGTGTGTGTGTGTGTGTGTAACACTCTAGTGCGATATTGTCAATAATACTGCTATAACATATGTGTAACATACAGTGCGTTATTGCCAATAATAATGCTATAACCTATGTTTTGGAGTTTCCTTGGTCCCTCTCTACCTTTTTTTCCCCAGCATGGGAGAATCTAAGAATTCAAGATTTCATTGGAAAGGTTCTCTGGCTTGATTTTTAGTTCAGTATGGTTCTAGTTCCTGCCAGATAGAGTTCCTCATATTAGATCAGTATTGTTCAAGTTCCTGCCAAATAGAGTTCCTCCTGGCTGACAACATGAAAGCCATATCGGTCCAAAGATTCCGAGTGGGTCTTTTAAATCATCCCGAAGGAGAGTGTTCAATGCAGAACCCTCGCCAGTGTCTACTTCTGCTGAAAATTTGATT
>NW_027667019.1:10000-12500 GCF_963457725.1 Sprattus sprattus | reverse complement strand
AGAGAGAGAAAGAGAGGAGAGAGAGAAGGAGAGAAGGAGAGGACAGAGAGAAAGAGAGGGTAGAGAGAAAGAGAGGATAGAGAGAAAGAGAGGATATAGAGAAAGAGAGGAGAGAGAGAAAGAGAGAAAGAGAGGAGAGAGAGAAAGAGAGGAGAGAGAAGGAGAGGAGGAGAGGATAGAGAGAAAGAGAGAAAGAGAGGGTAGAGAGAAAGAGAGGAGAGAGAGAAAGAGAGGAGAGAGAAGGAGAGGAGGAGAGGATAGAGAGAAAGAGAGCAGAGAAAAGGAGAGAAGGAGAGGATAGAGAGAAAGAGAGTAGAGAAAAGGAGAGGAGGAGAGGATAGAGAGAAGGAGAGGATAGCGAGAAAGAGAGAGAGGACAGAAAGAGAGGATAAAGAGAAAGAGAGAGAGGACAGAAAGAGAGGATAGAGAGAAAGAGAGGATAGTAATAGAATAATAATAGCACGCTAAAGTTGAAGAATGGACAGGAGGCAGAGTCGGTTTCAGTTGGCTTGTATTGCAGCATGGAGACCCCTCTCGCTGTTGGTTCAAGAACGGTCTAACCTGATGCAGTATGCTATCAGGTTTTATACAAAGAGAAGGGGGGGTGGGATACATTTGAGAGGGTCACCTATGGGGGGATGGGGATGCCAGGACACAAGGCCTCTAGCAGGAAGAGGGGGGGGAGGAGGGTCACATGTCATTTGCATTGGATCTCAGTGAGAGACAGACGTAGTATACGTTCAGAGTGAGTTGTAGATACAGAGAAGTACATCTTTACCTATAATAATAACAATAATTCCAGTTCCATCAGTCCCCCAATTGAGCATATATATGCTCACACAATAATAACCAGGCAACAGCCAATCAGGGCAGGACACATCGAAATATGTTACAGATAGGGATGATACAATTTAACAGTGGAATATCTGTTTTGCAGTTCCATCAGTAGTTATCTTGTGAACACACAGAACCCACATGCAGAGTCCTTCTGCCATGTTTTCTGGGTGGGTAGTCTCTATCATGGCAAGACGTGCTGAATCAGGTGCTGAAACACCAAGCACGTGGATGGCCAGTTGATGAGTTCAGGTTTCCTTTGTGGTCACAGGGTTGTCAAGAGTCCTTTTGTTTAGGCTGAGTGTGTATCTCTGAGGAGAGCTGAACAGTCCATGGCCATCTCAGGGTCCTGAGATTCTTGGCTGCGGGTACTTATCAAGTCTCACATGAGAAGCCAACAAAAGCATGAGGTGTTTGGAGAACATTAAAGCATTTGCATTTGACTGTGATATGGGGGAGGGGTAGGGGTGTTTGGTAACAGGAAATGAAATGACTACTTCATGAGTGAAGGCACAGGCATGGTAAAATAAAATGGAAGGGTGGACCAAACAAAGACAAATAGCACAGGACATTGACAAAATAAAATAAAAAGGAATACAGGAAACAAAATAGCACAGTAGGGAGATCTCACATCAAACAAAAGACAACATAAAATAGTGCAGATAAGTCACAACAAGCCTTGTTTAGGCTGAGTGTGTATCTCTGAGGAGAGCTGGACAGTCCATGACCTCAGCCGGAGCCAAAAACACCCGGGACACAGGGAGGTGTTAGATAGGGTGTGTTGATGGCTGCAGATGGGCAGGGGAGGGGTAGTCTTCTCCTAAAGTGTTGTGTGTGATCTCAGGGTCCGCATGAGAAACCACAACAGTATGAGGGGTTTTAGAGCCATTCAAACATTTGCATTTGACTGTGATATGGGGGAGGGGGAGGGGTGCTTGGTAAAAGGATTCTGCAAGATTACTTAAGGGGTCAAGGCACATGGCTTGGAGTAAATAAAAATAAAGGTTGAAACAAACAAAGACAAATAGCACATGACTTTGACCAAATAAAAATAAAAAGGAATACAGTTGTGACAAACAAAAGACAACATAAAATAGTGCAGATAAGTCACAACAAGCCTTCAAATCCCCTATATGATAGCTTGGAAGCTATCACCTTTGAAAAGTAAATACAAGTTAAAGCAAGGCATTGTCAGACTTAAATCATACCAGACAATAAACAAAAACAGTCAAAAGTCATATACCAGACAATAAACAAAGCAGTCAAAAGTGGTCAAAAGTATGTCAGTCTATATTCTCACTCAGTCAGTGAGTGGCATTGAAGTCATTCATTGGCTAGGAGTCGTGTAAGTACATTCATTCATCGGCTGGCCAGCCCACACACACACACACACACACACACACACACACACACACACACACGCGCGCGCGCGCGCTTGCGCAGTTGTTCGCTCAGAACACGCGTTGTCTGACTCGCGGGGAAACACAGACAAGAGAGCGCTTGCGCAGTTGTTCGCTCAGAACACGCGTTGTCTGACTCGTGGGGAAACAAAGACAAGAGAAGTTAATAATCTGGTTACAACATGTAGGCAACACAGAACACAGAGAGTTAGCAGAAGTCTGCCTCCTCAACATTCACTGGCTTTGTGTGACTACCAGACAGATCA
>NW_027667019.1:0-5000 GCF_963457725.1 Sprattus sprattus | reverse complement strand
GGCCAGCCAGATCCAAGGTTAGGTCAGGTCAAAAGTATTGGGACACCTGATCATCACACATATATGAGTTTCACGCACATCTCATTCCAAAACTACTCTATAACAGTTGCCTCTCTTATAGGAAGTCTTTCCACAAGATTTTGGAGTGGGTCTGTTGGATTTAGTGCCCGTTCAGCATTAGGGAATTTGGACAATGATCTTGTGTGACTAGACCAGGCTTGCCGATGCCGTTAGAATGGGTCCCAAATATGTATAGTGGTGTTTAGTTCAGGGGTGGCTTGATTTTAACCGAATGAACAAAGTGAGTCTGTGACGGGGCACCTGTGTGACCCACCACTGCAGCCTGTAGGCTGCTGCTTTTGTGGACTGGGTGAAGGTGTTTTGGTGTGTGTGTGTGTTACATGTTTGATGTTCATGTCTTTGTTCAGTTAAAATCAGCACACATTCAATGTCTTGTCTCTGAAATTTTCTGTTTATTTAGTTTAACAATAATCATATTGTCATATTTCATACCGTTTGTCAACCGGTGTTTAGTGTCTAAGGGTGGCTTTACACGACAACGCTCCCGGGTGAAAACGACAAAATATTTTATCAGATGTGCCTTTCGTTTAGATGGCGACAGCGTTTTGGGGACTTAAAAACGCAAAAAAATGAACCCACCCTCCAGAGTGGAAATCTTAAAAACGCTCCACCGTTGCGTTCCCGTCTAAAGGGTTGAAAACGCAAAAGTGTGCTCTGAGCTGCTCACGCTGGCCATCCTCGCATATGCGTTGACATCATATCCATGTGCAGTACAGCCAAACAACAACAAACATGTCGGATTATTTCCATTACTCGGAGATTCAAGCTGCCTTGATATCTATCCAGGAGTCATTTCAGAAAATAAGCCGAGTAATCACAGATAAAACAGAACAGAGAAGGCGCATTAATTACACTAGGTCTCGTAGCTAGACTGTTCTATCCCTTGTAGCCTACGTCGCTTTGGCCAAAGGCGTCTGCTAAATGACTAAATGTAAATGTACACGAACACTGCAAATGTAAGTGAATGAATACATAAATAAGCTCCCAATCGCGTTAAAATAGCCATAGTGGAATAGAATGAACACATACACATCCTGCAGTACCTCCACGTCTACACCGGTTAAGTTCAATTTCACACACTTTTGCGTCACCGTCTGCATGCAGATTTCCACCCAAAGACTCTCGTCTAAACGCGAAATTAAAAGTGGGAATGCAACGCCACTTTTGCGGTTTGTGTTCAGATCGTTGTCGTGTAAAGCTAGCCTAAGTTTGTGTTGTGAAGATGGCACGATATATGGAGTTTATGTTTAATGAGATTTGGCTGCTTTATTATGTGTCGGCTATGCCGGCACCAAGCCTAATTGCTACCATGTGTAGTCTGTGTTTCCTAGTTGATTGGGAGTTTGATTGTTTAGGTATGGCTGCTGTGAGCCACAGGTGTTGGTGCCTTGCTGATTGACACACCTGAAATCAATGATTGGTATGAGCCAATTCAAGGTGCTTGTCAAGGCTACTTAAACTTACCTTTGTTCTTTGTTCAGGAAAGTTGCCAGTTTAATAGGACGTAAGTCCTTGGAGCTCTCACGATGGGCTAGTTACCTTGGTCCTTTTATTTGCTTTTGTTTTGTTTCGTAGTGAAAGTGATCGTGTTTAATAAGGACTCTCACTGACCAGTTAATGGTCCTTTTTATACATGTGGTCTTATGTGAATTGCTTATTTGTTGGTGGCTTCATGCATTTGTCCTTAGTGAAAACTGTATTTTTTATATTGATTTAGTATTGTCAGTGTTTTAACTGCCTTTGTGCCTTATTTGGGTTAATAAAAATACCCATCTTTCTAACATCTTCAACCTCCTGAGTCCTCTTATGAGTAACATCTTGCTCTAAGCGTGAAGGCTATCCCGACCTTTTACAGAGTCTTATCTTATCAGGATAACCCAATCAGCCAGCAAGATACGGGAACCTGTAACTAATATCATAGGTTGACTGACCTGTCAGTCTGACACAATGCGCGCACCCAAGACTATTTTGTTGCTATCATATGTCCATGGTTGCTATGGTAAACTCTGCTAAGTCTGTGCGTGAAAAACATAAACTAATACTTTCCTTGACTGGTCCACACATGTGTCAATCATGACTGTAGACCAATGAGATGCAAAGATATCCGAGTGCACAACAGAGAAGGTGGGATGTAATCAGTAATTCACGTGCATTTGTTTTGCCGTTTAGCCACGCAAGTTTTGACAGTTCTATAACGTAATGCAGGTGCACAACAAAACACATTTATTCTACATCATCATGGCTTCTAAAAATAAAACAGAGAGCCAGCCCCCAAAAAGATTGTTTTTATGGGGTAACAGTAGTATTGGAAGAGCTTCAACGGTTGGATGACGAGAAGATTGAAA
Organism: Sprattus sprattus; assembly: GCF_963457725.1. Classification (NCBI taxonomy): domain Eukaryota; kingdom Metazoa; phylum Chordata; class Actinopteri; order Clupeiformes; family Clupeidae; genus Sprattus; species Sprattus sprattus. Next base: position 2,574 of record NW_027667019.1, on the reverse strand, counting down.
TAGAGTCTGGTATAATCAAAAAGCAGCAAAAGTCACGGAAGTGTATGGAGGGCTCACCGATTATTTATATTCTAACTTTTGATTGGGATGAGATATCAGTTCCAAATTTGTTCAAGTGATGGCATACCCTTGGGGGCACACAATTATATGACAAAACTGGGCATTTCTATTCATTTTCCTACTTACATCCACAGTAATCTAGATGTAAATGAAAAAAAATAGGGAGCGCCTACATTTTGGGAAGGTTATCGACATCTTTCTAAAATTTCAGATATCATATATGGTACTCATAGCTTGACGGGTACTCTGTAACATCAAATTGAAATTTTCCACCATACTGTGCCTAAAACTCAAAAGTAAGCCTTTACATTTGGGCATGGAATTTTTAGGTCATTTAGGAAAAAACATCAAGGTTCTAACAGGTTAAATGAAAATGGGTTTGCAAAAATGTTTATGCTGAATTTGTGAAGAATTCACTGTAAATTTACATAGAATCATGCTAAATTGTTAGTATGTACATAAACCATAATATAATGAGCTACATATTAAATTACAGATTATCAGTGTAATTTTATTTACATTTGCATGTATTTCAGAAAAATGGAAAATGTATGTATAAATAGTACAGTTATTTTCTGTAAAAAAAATTGAAATCCATGTAATTTGTCATTATTGGCATTATCCTTAAAATAGGAGTCGTGTTTTTAATTTATAGTTAACCTCCATTATTATATGTAGTTTTGTATACAATTTCAAAAAACAGAAAACCACTGTAAAAATTTAGAGTTATTAACTGTAAAATTAGGTTGTTTTTTTACAGTGCAGACACACACACAAGCACAGACACAAACACAAACACAAAAACAAACACACACACACACATCCACACACACACACACACACACACACACATACAACACACACACACAGACTCAGCATGGTCCACTAGGTCTCCATCAGCTCAGTGTGCCCGCAAAGCCGCCCCCCTAATCCAGTCATGGCACACAGAGACCGAAGAGGAGTGTGTGTGTGTGTGTGTGTGTGTGTGTGTGTGTGTGTGTGTGTGTCTGTGTAGCAAAAGGTGGGGATGTCTGAGGAAGCAACATCCTCCAGTGCCGTTATTATTATGGGATGGGCTGTGGGCCGCATCTCAGGTCACGCCTCTTGTGTTGGAACTACATGAAGATACACACACACACACACACACACACACACACACACACACACACACACACACACACACACACACACACACACACACACACACACCAAGCACACACACACACACACACACACACACACACACTGTACGAGGAATCAAATGCTTACGTAGACACAAACACACACTAATTCCAGGACCTGTCTGTTTCCTGTCAGTGTGCACCCCCTTGTATTCTTCAGATGTTACTAATCCCTACGCACACACACACACACACACACACACACACACACACACACACCTTGTGTGTGCCCTTCACCTCAGTCATAAAGATGGTTTATGGATGACCCCTCAGTGTTTCCTGTGCAGTTGAAAGCCTGTGCTCGTCACACACACACACACACACACACACACACACACACACACACACACACACACACACACACACACACCCATCCCTCACGGAGACTACAGCGCAGGACATGACAGGAAATGGGAAACTTCTCCACATCAGTTTCAGCATATCACCCCCTCCCAGCCATTTCAATAAGTCACTCACATAAATCTGGTGTGCTGGTCCCCCTTGCTGTGTCTGTGTGTGTGTGTGTGTGTGTGTGTGTGTGTGTGTGTGTGTGTGTGTGTGTGTGTGTGTGTGTGTGTGTGTGTGTGTGTGTATGTGTGTGTGTGTTTGTGTGTTTGTGTGTGTGTGTGTGTGTGTGTATGTGTGTGTGTGTATGTGTGTGTGTGTGTGTGTTTGTGTGTGTGTGTGTGTGTGTGTGTATGTGTGTGTGTGTGTGTGTGTGTGTGTGTGTGTGTCTCAGTCTTTCCTGTCTGACAGCACACCCCGAGAGAGCGGAGTGTCTCCATGTGTATGAGTGTGTCAGAAAGAGGGAGTGTGTGTATGAGTGTTTGTGTGTCTAGTGTGTGTGTGTGTGTGTGTGTGTGTGTAGTGTGTGTGTGTGTGTGCATGCGTGTGTCAGAGAGAGGGAGTGTTTGTGAGTGTGTGTGTGTGTGTGTGGTGTGTGTAGTGTGTGTGTGTGTGTGTTTGTGTGTGTGTAGATCTGCCGCAACAACATCACTGTTTTGTAATTAAGCAGTACGAAATCAAAGCAATATGTGGAATGATAAATATTTAATAGCATGAGTTTCTTTCTTTATGGCTGGGCTAATTGAATAAGCTTATCAGCGGTATGCAGATGCACACACCGACACACACACACACACACACACACACACACACACACACACACACACAGACACACACACTCACACACACACTCACAGATGCATTATAAATATGAAATATTACATATCAGTGATAACTGCTCTTGAGAACCTCACCCAAGCATTCAGAAATATAATTAGGTTTAGAGAAAATACACCAGCACTTTTTCTTTCTTCTCCTCCCCTCCCTC